>NW_021680373.1:618853-644885 GCF_001412515.2 Diachasma alloeum
TCCTCGTTGGCTACAAATTTCAACCCTCCGCATACATGCCTTCCCCTTCACCCGGTCGTAAAATCACGCGTTCTCGGTAGCATCGAGGAGGGCTTCTCAGGACCGAAAAGAACTGAGGATTCGAATGGTCTCTGGAAAAGTACGTCGCAGAACTGATTCGGACTTACCAGGTCCATCTAGGTCTGGAGAGATCTTGAAAGACCTGTGTACGTCCAATCAGAACCAAATCCTCGACTCGGGATGCTTTTGGATTAATTGCAAAATCTGTCATATTTACAGAATTTGTTTTCTTCCGCTAAATATGTCTCAATACTTTCGTTCAATACATCTCATAGAAAAAAAAATCCCACGAAAAAATATCGTACAATCTACGTAATCGCGAAGCAAAATTGCATTTCAGGAATTTTAATGTGAAATCGCGGAAAAATGTGGAGCAACGCACGGAGAGAAATAGTCAAGAAAAATTACGTATCTTTTCCGTGATTCCGGAGCGAAATGTGGTTGTAGAAAATTTTACGGAACTGTCACAGAATTTTTCCAGAGCGTTCTGTAATTTTTATCTTAATCGTATTGTGAGTTCCGTAATTTTTGCTGAACATTTCTCTCCGTGCGGATAAATGTTGTATTTTCAGTAATTCTTTCGCTGAGATTTTTTCCTCGATTTTTTTTCACTGTCGATTTTCCACATACACCAGTGGGCGTTTTGCGGTAAAAGCGTAAAACGCGAAACTTTTGAAAAATCAAACCCGCAACATAAACACAAAGCTGTCGGAATAATGCCGGTAAACGTGTGGGAGGGGTTCCGCGCATGCGTGGAAGAGACAGTGGACAGGTTGTTTAGCGTCGGTGGATTACCAAAGCGCACGATAAATTGAGGCGAATTAACCCCTTAAAAGACCTACTCCGAGGTTTTAACATTTTTTAGCCCGAGCTTTCTCGAGATATTGCGAAACAATTCAACTACAACTTGTGGTATACGTAATTACATTTATCTCGAGTATACATAAGTCGGAATTTTATACTCTCTCGTGTTATAGACAGGATGTTATAATGCGAGAGCATTACTTATTTTTTTACTTCATTTGTGTGTGGAAGACAGAGGACTAAGGCGGAACCATAATGCGGAGGTACCGCGGGTTGGCTCATATACACTCGTTGATGCCCACGCGACTCGATTACTTTATGGGAAAATGTATGATATAGACACATTTGCGTTGACTTGTGGGGGAAGATGAGTGAATTTTCACTAAATATTTATTGAGCTTAGAGGGGACAGTGCATTAGGGCGTTTGATTGAGATGCCGGGAAATTACTTCGATACCCACTAGTTGAGGCTCTTTAATTAAATGAAATAAGTAATTCACAATTTTCAATAAAATTAATTGATTTGTAGACTTGGACATATGAATTTCAAGAAATTCCAGTTAAAAAAATATTAGATTTCTCCGTAAAATTTAACGAAATTTGAACGGTAGGAAAACGAGAACGAATGAAATAACAACCTAAATCTCCAGTTTCCACTGATTCTTCCATAAAAACGTGAACCTTCAATCCGGAAACTCTTTCCAATTCCGTCAACCTAAGACTAATCAAAATTTCCCCGAATTATACCGAAAATTTCAGCAAAAAATGTTGTAACCCAGCCGATTCCTTGACCCCCCCAGACCCCGTCCGATTGATCCCCGCCCAATCCCCCTAATTACCCACTCGCCCCCGGAAAACTAAAACCTCCACCACCAATCCAGAAGAGGATATATCCCCAACTGCCCCCGCCTCCCCCGCCCTCCTCGTAAACGTTCTAATCTCCAGTTCTCGCGGCTCGTGCGCTCGCTCCACAAATTATTCCTCGTGTTCACGGGTGTGTAGAAACAAGAACTTGGCAAACTCGCCTTGTCCACTGGTGTCTCACTATTCCAAGAAAATAATCCCCCCATCCCCCTCCCCTATCTCGTCTTCTTGAGTGTCTCGTCCCGTATGCCACGATCTAAACGTGTGGACGCCGCTGGCATTGGCAAAGGAGAGTAGCTCTCTCCCCCCACAGCCAAGAGTACTCAGTCTCTCTGATCCATAGGTTAACAACGCTGGAGAAGACAAGAGAACCGAGAGGGGAATCGAGCACGTGTTCCACCGTCCACCTTCTACATGTGCAATTCCCTTAAAAATCCAGCCCTGGAAACGAATGAAGAGAAAAAGAATAAGAATGGCAAAGAAGGTGGATAAGGGGTCAACGCGAGAGTTCCAGTTAAGGGGCACTCTCGTTTGTTCCTCGTTTCGAAGTCACATCGTAGGTCCACCAGAGAGAAACGAGGAGGTCGTGCCTGGTACCTTCTCTATATACTATCTTCAATCTTTCAGTTCGTCCACCTGTATTCCCGGTATTGTCACGTTCGACAGCATTTATTTTTCATTCCCCCTCGACATTTTTTTCCACTCCCGTCATTGGAATCATTACATCCGCTAAATGGCATTAAATTCCGCAGTGAGAATACGTTGGAATTATGTATGTGGGTGATGATATCTTCGGTGATTTTTTGGCGGACAGTCCTTCCTTCTTCCTGTTTTTCAACTGTGGGACAAAGAGGCCAGGGGGGTGACGCGGGGGGGACAGGGGAGCCACGCCATTTGCTGGACACGTTTCGACTTGATGAGAGTCAACCCACGGCATGAAAAGCGATTATGATGCTGGCATGGTGACTTCGTGATGGCCCCGCTCTATCTCCTCACGGGAAGGGCAAAAATTCAGTTGGTTAAGAGGCTAAATCCCCAGGCCCAACGGCTCTTTGTAGAAATGAAATTTACAATTTCATTTGTTTTTTTTTTTTCATTCGACCTCCAAGTTGCTTCATTTTCTTGCTAATCTCCGTCAACATCGTACGATACACGTTTCATTTTCAAGGCACTGAGGTCGCGTGCAGGAATGATTTTTAACCGCGTTTTAAGGCTTGAGACACTTGGGGGCACTTGAATAAACGGGTGCAAATAAAAAATGAGAAATAATATAGCCCTCGGTATTTATCAGTGAGGAAGAGACTGAGACCGCGCCCATGTTAACGTGCGACAGCCCGTTAAGCCCACTCCGCCCTCAGTAAGTTTGAGATATCATCAACAAATGCAAAACAGGAGTAAAAGAAACGAGTTGTATACGGTTATATATAAGTCGAGCGTACACACCACTGTGCGGATTTTTTAGCATTCGTACCTTCGGGGGGTACACCTCGAGAGGAGGATATATGTATTTTTTTTTTTCGCGTCGGGAGTTTTATCTCGAACCCCTACTTTTTGGTTTTGCGTGTGTGGATGGTGTGCTCCCGTTGCTCCTGGAGGCTGACTACCATCGCCACTGGGGTATGGTGATGGTGGTTGGGGCACTGTACAAATGTTTGAAAAAATATTGATATTTCGGGGCCAGTCGACTGGTTATTCTCAGGGGAGTGACACTGAATGCGATTTAGGAGGAAAAAATCTATGAAGATTGAGATTTTAATGACGATTCCATGAAATTGAGCAACATTAAGATGACAATTTCTCAACTGTTCAATAATACATTTGCAATAATACAAATGTGCTCGTCTTTGACCTAAACACAATTTTCAAAATATTAAATTTGGATTTAGAGAGGGAAAAATAATAAAATTTGATATTTCACCAAAAATTGAATTGATTGGAAATTCTAGAAGATATTTACTTCAATTCTTCTAATTTATATTATATGCCATGAAATGCTGAACTAATTCAGTTTCATTCAAACTTATGAATTTTGAATGATGAAAGTTTTTGAAATTTCGCTGAAACTGTCGCTTAATGGAAATTACCGAGGAACGTTTGCAAATAGATCTATGATTTCAATGTTTATTAATGTATAAATTAGATAAATAATAACTCATCAGGATTCCCAATGCCACTGAAACAGAGTTGAATGACTTTACCTCATCAATTCAGAGGCGAAATGGAATTTCTGGAAATTTTTCCAGTGACTGCATGCCGCCCGTAATCGATTGAGATAGCGTAGCAGGAAGTCCCTGTCGATTTACGATACCAAGCAGTCACCGAAGCACGTGTGGGCCCGACTATCCTCCCGAGCTCCTGATGGTCACTCTTATCCAGCATGATCGGCCCCCTGCCTCTCATCTCCCTCAACCCTGCGATCGCCTACTTGACATCAGCACGAAAATTCACCTCAAGTTGATGAAAAACAACAAAGCCAACCCGAGATGATTTTGATTCTAAAACTGTCCTGTTTGGACTGCCCACTGGGTGCAGGTTATCCCCCAGATTATGCTACGCATTTCTCAGTTTCTGTCTTGTACCTCTCAATCATGTAGATTTATGGGAAATTTAACATCGAATCGCTATTTCGAGGAATAGAAAAAGTCAATCTGGTCAACATGCTGTACGACTAGTAGTAGATTTGAATAAATCCGCCACTCCTCGAGTTGTATCAGCTCAGCAACTCTCGATATTTTTCAGTCTCCCGTGTGTATTTGTGGTATTGACCTTCGGTTTATCGTCATCGATATCCTGAATCGAAATACAAAAGGAAAGATTCCCATTTATACCTCGAATTAATTGCCGTTTTGGTTATTTCGAACTTGTAAATTTTTCGAAGGAGAAGCTTGCTTTGTTCCAATCAAAAGCAATGCTCTCAATTTGGAAAAGTCTTCCTTCAAATGAGGAAAATGAAGATGATTTTGAACAATTATCAAATCCTTTCGTGTCAAGTGTTTGACTCGTAGTAAATTCCTATAATTCGCCACGCCTCGAGTTGTACCAATTGAGCAAGTTTCCGTATTTTTCATCCTCCCCTGTCTGTTTGTGGTATTGACCTCGAAACAGACAAGGAAAGATTCACATTTATACTTCAAATTAATTGTCTTCTTTGTTGTTTCAAACTTGTCAATTTTCCAAAGGAGAAGCTTCCTTTGTTCTGATCAAAAGCAATAGTTAAAAGATGATTTTGGAGAAACAACAAATCCCTTCATGCCATTAAGTATGAATCTCGAGAATATATCCGCAAGGAAAGCAATTCACCAAGAGAAAATTTTTTCAATTACACCTCGAATGAGTCGTGTTCTTTGTTATTCCATACTTTTCAATTTCCAAACGAAGAATTTTGTTTTGTTCTAGTTCAAGAGCAATTATATTGCCAAATCCTAGAAGTTTTCCTTCAAATGCGGAAAATGATCAAGATGATTTCCAAGAATTATCAAGTCCTTTTGTACTCAGCAACTTTGCATATTGTTCATCCTCCCGCGCGTATTTGTGGTATTGACCTTAGGTCTGCCATCACCGATATCTTGAATCCATGACACATCGTCTAGCGCCACTCAATTTTTTATCCAACCCCACGAAAACCCGTGCCACCTCATCAGGTCTCATTGTCAATTTCCCTCAATCCTTCGATTAGATTGAGGAAGAGGTATATCGGGTTTTCAAACTTTATGGCGTCTTCATCTGCGCCACCTGCGGATCTATTTTTATAATGTCCGAATGTGGGTGTCGGGGGACTGGTGATAAACCGAAAAAAAAGTCAATACTGAATAAGAAAATTGTACTCTTTGTTGGCGAACCTTCGTAGCCGGTTTATTGTCGTAGGCGGACGACGCAGAATCTCGTATATGTGCGCCAAGTTCTTCTCGGGCGATGCAAACCCATGTACATTTTATTGTTTGAAGAGAAAACTGAGGCGTAATAATTCCCCCTTTTTCGTTTTACTCCTCATCTTGCCTGAAATAATCACTGAATTAAATTATTTAACATCGTTTATACCGAGAATTGAGCTTATATCCTCTAGCTGACGAGTTACTTTCCGGCTCGTGCTCGCTCGTCCGACATACTCATTCGTGATGCGCAAATGTGGCGATTGTCATCTGTGGCTGTATATCGAGCTGAGGTAGCCGTGCCTTGGAAACGCCAGAGGCCAAATGATGATGACCGGCAACAGTAAATATAAGAGGCACCAGTGTGTTATAATGGGCAAGTCAGGAAACGAGGGCACTCGAGGATGTCATAGTTGGATACAGTTCAGAGGGGGCCTACTTTTATTAATAAGAGGAGGGAGGGTTGCCAACGAGACACAGTGTCACGCCAGGTTGATCAGAAACTTGGGGCTATATGTTACGACCAACGCCCATGGCGACTTTGATCGTATGTACCATGTTACGATGAGGGTTTAGACAGTGTAACCGTATTAACGCACCTTATATTGTCCTACAATGTTACATGTGCATTTTGTTCCATGTCAATGGGTCTTAGTCATATCTCGGGGGAAAACATTGGATCAAAGACAAGTTGTTGAGACCCAGTGGATATTACAAAAAGGAAATCATTAATTTTTTCTTGCTCTCTGGGACGATACTCGCAACCTTTAGATTTGTCAACGTGACGTACAATAATCATATTCTTGATTTGGAATGATTTTTAGTCCTTGCGGGAATGTAGGAAACGATGAAGATGATTTGAGAAAACTGTGGACTCCTTTCCAATCTTGACCTAAAGTTAATTATCTTTTTCTTTATTTAAGACTTCTTAATTTCAGGAATGAAAAGGTTACTTTTTTCTAAATCGAAAGCAATCATATAGCCAAATTCGAAAAGTTTTCCTTCACTTCGGAATCCAAAAAACAATAAAGATGATTTTGAAGAAGTATCAAATCCTTTCATGTTAAATGTGACTAACTTATTCTAATCAGAATGACAAACTCGAGAATATGTCGACAAGAAAACCAATTTACCAAGTGAAAACTGCCATTTATACTTCGAATGAGTTGTCTTCTTCGTGATATCAGACTTGGCGAATTCCCAAACGAGAAGCGAAAAAAACATCATGTGATGTCAAACATATGCGTTGGATGTGGAGGTGACTTTGTTCTAAATTAAGAGCGATCATATTCTCAATTTAGAAAGCCTTTCCTTCATGTAGGAATGCAGGAAATGATGACTTTGAAAACCCACCCAATCCTTCCAGGTTGAGCACAACCACCTTGTTTTTACAAAAAACGACACACCCATAGATTCCCCCGACAACTGCAACATGTTGCGGCGTCTTTGTTCCTAAAGTTGGTTGTTTATCATCGGTTTGCTGATCCAATCCCACGAGCATCACTGCACGCTGATGTTTCCGTTGATGTATCACTGAATATTCCCCTCATCACGATTCAAAAAGTGTCCCTTTATCAAATCAAGCGTTAGGGCCGCTAATCGTGAATCAACTGAACCAGTAGCTGGATATCGAATATCAGGGTGTGCCCTCATTGACTGATATCCTGTTATTGCGAGACAAACCTCTCACCAGGACACTCCATGTCTCTGGAGTCTAATGATTTACAACATTAACAATTACCACACACGTTTAATCCAATATTTTTCGTCCTCATTCCGGGCTTCATCCAGTATGCTCCCACCATAGTTGTTGATTTAATCATTTTTATTTCACTGGAGTAGGATGATTTGACTGATGGGGGCTGATATAATTATGGTAATTTCGCTCATTTGTTGGTCATGCGGGGGTGGATTTTTTCATTTGTTAGATTGAAAAACCGAGAAAGTTCACATGCTCTTCAGGCCTTTTCGCTTCGTTAAGCTTTATCAATCATGTCCAAATACAGGAGAAAGCTTTCCCAAATTAACACTGGCCTTAATTCGAAGCAGAATGAGTCTTCTTATTTAATTGTTTCCCGCAGTTCGAACATCTCCAGACTTAATTATTCATAAAAAAATCATCATGCCGTGAGACAATCGACATTTTTGGTCGATTAAAAACGGCCTCGTCAGCTCCACAATATCCTACACTTGCATCAAAACCCATATTTAACAATCCAACGATGACAAGCGCTGTCGGCGTACCACAGTTGACAAAGCCTCCCCCCTTCCCCTGAAAAAAGAAATTCAAAAGAATCCCCAGCAAACCGCGGCACATAGATCATAACGTAGAATCGCGGCTGGTTATGCCACTTATATATACAACTTCAGCTAAAAGGAGAATGGTTGAAACGCGGGCGCAGGTTAGCCCGATCGGTTGCGGTCCTCCTCCATACCGACGACACACGGTGCGCTTTCAGGGTGGTCCCTGTCGCCTTGGAGGTTTCGCTCCGGCAATGCGCGAGCCAGCCGCAACACCGGACAAACGGCCGACACGGGGTCCTAGGCGCAGGCGTGCTCCTCGCATCGTTACCAACTACGTCATAACCCGACTTAACAAATGGCTGACAGATTAGAACTAGAGAGCAGAATGGCTGTCTTTGCGGTGCTCTACAAATGCTATCGAAAATCATTTTAAATCGAAGAAGAAAACGAATGGCAGAGAAACTTGTGCAGTGTGAAAACTAGTGTCACGACGTCTTAATTTAGGATATTCAAGACGAAAATGTGTCTTATTGACTAACTTTGGGATGACTGAAGTTGCGAATGTCTTAAGATGAGACGTTTTTAAGGAAGTTATTTATTTTTTTGCATTGTATTGTTCTGAATTTATTGAGCGGGTCCGACGGATGATGAGAGTGAGAAAAGGCAAATAAATTCGAACATACACCGTTATAAATTTTTCTCTGAATTTTCCGCAATTTAATGCAAATTTAATGCAATTTGACACTGAATATTCATATTAGTTTGGAAATTCAAATGAATTAAAAAATTGTCGTCTTTATGCCTTTCAAAAAATGACAATTATATGCAAAATTGACAAATTTAATTGACAAATTTAATGAAAACAGTTGTACAAAACTGTAAAAGATACTTGGATATCCTTGATATTTTAATTTGGCACTAAAAATAACTTAAACATGGGTACACAACCTCTCAAAAGATGGAAACAAAAGCGTCTTAATGTCAGACCCTACTTTTTAAGTACCAAATGGCACCGAAACTATTGGTAGTCATTCCCCTGCAAACTGGATCGCTGGGTGGTGTGCAACCACCACCCCACCCACACTCACCGGCATCGAGATAACAGGGCAATAATTCAAGCAACGTTCACGATACCTTGGCTGCTGGGCAGCGGGTGGGGGCACCATAACCACTGGCACATTGTAAGATTAGTCACGGCGGGGAAAACCAACCAGTGTGTCTCCTGGGGGACATTTCCGATGGCACGAAATATAAGGATACCATTTATCGTTTGATCGAGTTTTCAGGGAGCTGTATATGTGTGTGGCGCCAATCCACGGGAATTGATAATGCCAAATTGCCTTGGCACGTTTGCTGCAGCTAAACTTCATCATGTTGGATTGTTCCCTTGAAGTCAGAGAAGGGGATAAATACGTTTCTCTGCAGATGTATGCATTAGAGTCATCGAGAATTAACGAATGGCGAATTATTTAACGAGATTCAGGAGCACAATACGGCCAAATTGCTGGGACACGCTTCGGCAGTAAGACATCGGTGAAATTGAATGATCCGGGGATAATTGTAATAGTTATTTTCACTATTTACTATCAACATGAAGGAGAACCAATGATTTAGCCTCTCTGTTTAGGGTTAAATACTGAATTCAAACTGAAAAGGGAACAATGAGTTATGGGTGTAATTGTTTGTTCTCACAACAGTTGAGAGTCGCATTATGTAAGGTATCTAAAACTCCAAGTGACTTTCATTTGTATTTAAACTTGGGGGCATAGATAATGCGCATTTAAACTTTCATTTGTGGTATTGCCGGTGCCTATGAAGTCACTTAACTCAACATTACCATATCAACTTTCCATTTAACGCACATTTTGCGATATGAGAACAGCAATAAGTCAATCACTCCTCGATTTTTTGCCCGAAATATCAGATATGTTGGAGCATGGATTTGATCTTTTGTTAGTTGCATGCAAGTGAAATAAATAGACCACCCTGGTGGGATTTAATACAGAATCGAGGAGAGTAATTAAGTGTTGGCAGACCACTGGAGTGGCGTGATCGTTGATCGTCAGGGGCTTGTTGACTTCCTGCTGATCTTGGGAGATCTTACCAGCCACCATCAATCGACTTAATGTTACCGGACCACATTGCTGAGAATTTATCAAAGATAATATAATTTTTTAAAAAGCCTCCCGTTAAAGAGTGAATCCAGTTGATTCTGTTATTGAACTTGGCTCAATCTTAATGCTACCTGCTGATCTTAATGCTTCCGACAAGTCGAGTTGAGTTGGATGGCCATCTGCAGAGGCATTAAAGATTTGAGACAAAGTCGAAGGTGATATAAATCACGAAGACATCGATTGAATTGAGGGCTGAGGCCGTTTGCCGAAGCGATACAGAACAGAATATTGAATTCCGGAATTCAAAGATGATATAATTTAAAAAAAAAAACCTCCCGTTAACCAGTAAATGCAGTTGATTCTGTTATTGAACTTGAGGCCTTTAGGGTCAAAAGGACTACAAGGGTCAAGAAGGTCAAAATCCCTTAATTGATTATAAGTTTTTAAAAAGTTTCAAGTTTTTTTAAAATTAATTATAAATTTTTTAGAATTCAGAAATTCGAAGATAATATAATTTTTTAACATTGAATTCGGGAATTCAAAGATCACGTAATTTTTTCAAAAAACAAAAAAGTGAATCCAGTTGATTCTGTTATGAAACTGGGGGCCGTTAGAGTCAAAAGGGGTGCAAGGGTCAAGAGGGTCAAGAAGAGGTTTTTAAGAATTCAGGAATTTAAAGTTAATTAAAATTTTTTAATAAACCTCCCGTTAAAAACGAAATCCAGTCGATTCTGTTATTAAACTTGGCTCAATACATATTGGCTTGGATCTCACTGCTACCTGCTGATGTTAATGCCTCCGACAAGTCGAGTTGAGTCAGATGGTCATCTGCAGAAGCATTAAAGATTTGCGACAAACTCCAAGTTGATATAAATCAAGAAGACATCAATTGCACTGAGGGCTGACTCTGTTTGCCGAAGCGATACAGAACAGAACATTGAATTCAGGTATTCGAGTACCTTGGCGTGCGTGCTGGGGACTATATCGCGTGCTACGAAACCGGGGAGAACACGAGAATGAAGGAGCGCGTGGAGATGCACTCTATTTGCGAAGCAGGTTGCTTATATACCGAGAGTTTTATGCACCGGATTGGTATGCCGCGCCTCTACCCAATGCAGCTTCACTCGGGTGAGTACATGTGGTGATTTTTTTTTCATGACTTTTTACTTTTACTGCTCCTCACCTTCCTTTCATCCCTCGGTACTGCTCTATCCAGTCTTCATTGCAATTCTCTTCTTCTTGCATTTTGTAGCGTTGCACTACGGTGACGATCGCAGATAGGAAACGACTCTCCTTTGCACGATTTATGTCAACGCCATTGGCTAACGCCAAACGATTCCCCTTTAGACCTGTCTACACGTCCCTCCACCGCTGGACTAATTTCCTATGTTCGAGTGTACAAGCCAATGTGGTATAACATAGTCAACGTGTATTGGCGAGCAAATACGTGTCTCGCGAGGGGGAGGGTTTGAGGGGAAGCTTTATGGCCCGATCCACCGAGAGTGACCACGTTAACTTTGCTGACTTCATTTTGCTGTTTGCCTACGGGCAAATGTACGCGAATATACCTGTGGCATTGGGTGTTTTATATGCGGAATCCCGGGAACTCGGTGTGGAATTTTCACCGACGACTTGTTTGCGGTTTAAAATAAAATCAATTGGGTTTTTGGTTTATCTGATGTGTTAATGCGATGGGATAACGAATTCCGAGATCTCGTTCGGTATTTCAATGCTGGCTCTCGGGTTTTTGGTCGTTAATATGAATAGTTCATTTTATTCGCGATTTCAAACTGCTTGAAGGACATTTACTTTTCTTTCTTTGAATTCAAATGTAGAATTTGATAAATAATATTTAATGACTTCACATTTTCGTCATAATTATCATTAAATGTGAATAGCAAATGATTTTATCAATCTACTCGAATTTCATTTCATTTAAAATTTACTATTATAAAAATGATTATAAAAATATAAAATTAATTTTATAATATGATCTGATCCTACAAAAAAGGTCATGAAAAAAATTTCGCTATCTCTTTTGGATTCCAAAATATTCATCCAAAACTGACCAAAAGTCAAAATCGACTTAACTCGGTTTACCGCTTCGCTACTGAATTTACTATTATAAAAATGAATATAAAAATATAAGATTAAATCAATTGGATTTTTGGTTTATCTGATGTGTCAATGCGAAATGATAACGAGTTCCGAGATCTCATTCAATATTTCGATGATGTTTCTTGTGTTTCTGGTCATCAATATGAATATTTTTAATTTATTGTCGATTTCAAATTGTTTGAATGACAATAATTTCTTTTTCATTCTTAAAATTCAAATGCAAAATCCAATAAATAATATTTAACGACTTCCCCTTTTCACCATCACCATAATCAGATATAAATATCAAATGACTTTATCAACCTCCAGCAGTTCGAATTTCATTTCATCCACAATTTACTGTTATAACCAGCCACACGCTGTACCCTGATATAACCGTAAGTACGTTGAAAATTCGTTCAACATAGGTTGTTGGCGCACTAGTCTCTATCGGATGGAGATTCTCCGCAAGTC
Source organism: Diachasma alloeum (assembly GCF_001412515.2). Taxonomy (NCBI): domain Eukaryota; kingdom Metazoa; phylum Arthropoda; class Insecta; order Hymenoptera; family Braconidae; genus Diachasma; species Diachasma alloeum. The sequence continues at coordinate 631,380 of NW_021680373.1, forward strand.
TAGCCAACGCACCCCCTGATTTATGAGTTCGCGTTTAAACGCACACTGCGTCCCACCTTGCCCCCCTCTCCCCTCTCCTCTCTCAGTGCATTCCAGTAATCTCAGTTGTATTGATAAAATACCGAGGTTTACACGGATATCGTGTCGCGAGATCGCGTAAAACCGGCGCCACCACCACGCACCGAGTGTAAATGATCAGCATGGCGTCATGATGGCCCTCTCTCATAATTGTATTCCTCCTCAAACAACAAATTTCACATGTAATATATTCACCACTAATTCTTTCCCTTTCTCCCGTTAAAAAAAAATAAAGCAATTGGGTATGATGAAGGTGGAGGCATTAAAAATGTTTATAACGGGCATAAAGTACAAAAGAGTGGGTCAATTCACCGGAATCCACACTTGTTCTGGCCTGTTCGCAACACAAAAAACGTCCCATACAAGCTTTATCCCTCTCTCCTTCTCTCGATAAGTTGAAAGAAGAATGTACATCCATAAAAATCGTGACTTTATTAAGGAAATTTTTTTGCCGTTGGATGTTTACATGGCACTGCATTACGGGGGATTGAAATTTTGAAACTATTTGGGTTGAAGGAAACTCGAAATTGCTTCGTGATTTCAACGATGTGAACGGATGATAAAAGACGAATGCAAAAAAACACTGCATTCAATGGGACAATCTAGTGAGATTGTTTTAGGAATTCTCTTTCTTTTGCTTTGAATTGATAAAATATAAATATATATAGTTTTTCGGGCCATCGAGAATTGAAAACATTGTTAAAAAAACGATGGTAAAAAACGAACATATTCTGAAAAAACAACAACAACAAAATGGTGTAAATTTGGGGATCATTATAGATTTTTTTTTCTATAATACAATTACAACAGCAATATATAATACATTTCATGAGGACCCTAGAATATAGAAATCCCTGAACACAAATGTTATTTTTTCCTGTATTTTATTTTGTCTTGCAAATTTGAAAAATGTATGCTGAAATCTCACGACGTATTAATTTGTTCCTATCAAAAATTTTCCATAAATAAAAAAAATCGTGGGAAAGCTCCTGAGGCACCGGAAACCCACCAGAATTCCAAGTAGATTTCCACCATAATTTCAGCAGAATTCCCTCGGAAATTCTCTTGATAACGCCCCCTTCCAAGTCCCCAATAAAATACCAAAAAATCGTCAATCCCAGAGAAAAATCCTCGTAATTTCACACCCAAACTCCCCCAGATCCTCAATTAAAAATAATTTTCATCCCAAAAATCGCCAAAAATACCGTTGACTCAAACTTCCCGTAACACCAAAACATATTCCCAAGATCTCTCTCCACCCGGAGGGTAAAGACACCACTGCACATTGAAAACCACACCGTGTGTATTTGTGTGAAACGTACTTTATCGATTCTCCCCCGATTTATCTCCTCCCGCCTTGGATTTCTCCATCTTCCTGCAACCGACGCCGCCTTTCGTGTAAGTCTCTCTTTTTTGTCCCGCTCAATCCACAGGCTTTTTTTCCATCTCTTATAATATTTTTTGTTCAATTTACTTTTCTCTCCATCTTTATTTTCTCTCGCCCTCCCTTTCCCCCTTTCCAGCCCCCTCCCTCTCGCCCCCTGCACTCAGTACGTAGAAACGAAATCTCATGAATATTCAATGTACAAGTTTTGTCCCTGTGAAAAACGCTCTCCCGCTCACGGGCACAGCTCTCTCGGCGCTGTGACGTATACTCTTGTTGATCATAAGTGGGTTTGTTTCGCTGATTGTTGTCGCATTGCTGGTTAAAGTTATAGAGATGTGGTTGAAGGAGTGGGGGGACAGGGTGGGGTAGGGGGGGGAGAGGGGCACCTCTCTCTGATGATCATTGGTGTATGCGGTGCAGCGGCAAATTGCCCAACGTTGCATATTCAACGGGCGGGCCTATGGTCGGAGAACTTGGGGCTCCGCTCATGTAGTTGATACGCTTGCTCCTGCTACCCTTCACCCATTCTATAATTTGCTAGTTTGCCGACTGACAATGCCGCTGAGAGATGATTCCCGTGACCTCAAGGTCTTCTAGATCCAAACATGGATTTAAGGGGGTGAGGGGGGGCATTGAGAGTTGGCTCGGAGCTGTTTGCTAATTAATTTACGCTGGGAATAATCGGATATTGGAGATTGTTCGGTTGGATATGGTGCAATTGGCATAACAGATGGCTGAAGGTGCTTCATGAATTGCCATTGGTTATGGGGATTTATCTTGATGAAGTCTTTGGTATTTTTTGGCCATCATTCACGCCCAGTCGCGCCGTCTGTCTCACTCTTGGGGAAATTGATTTTTTTTTTCGGGGCGGGGAGTGGTAAATCATCTTTTGGTGGGTCTTAATTCGGGAATTATTGTTTTGGATGGCCCTGGGGTGAGTGAAGATGGAGATGGAGGGGATATGTAGGTGTGAAGAAACTCGTCAAATCCACTTGAGTCTACAGTGTTAGAAGTTTTTTGGAATTTTATGGAAGATATTATCGTAAATTTCACGAAAGTGACATTGAATCGAATTTAGGGAGACAGTGGTTATGAAATTTCAAGTTTTAAATAGAATGCACGGAAATTCACGAGTTTTCAGTGGGAGCAAGATGGAAATTTCAAAACTTGATTGAATTTTCAGTGGAGCATAAATGTTCAGAAACAAAATGACATGAATTTTCCAAATTTTTTTCCTATTTTTTTTACAGAATAATTGAAATGAAAAATCAATGGAATATTTGATTTTTTAATGACAAGATTTCCTAAAATTTCAAGAAATTTTCTCATTGATGATTGAAAATTTAATGGAAAAATCAATAGAAACTAAATTTTAGTTCAATTATTCAATGAAGATGAATAAAAAATGAGAAATTTAGGTGAATATATTCTTGAAATTTCGATTGAATTGAATTCTAATTGTGATTAAAATCTTATTCACTGAGCATACGAATTAGAACACGACCAAATGAAAATTTAACTGACATTTCCACAACTTTTTTCTAATTTTCATCAGACCACAAATCCCCGAAAATTTCAAGAAATTACCTGATTAAAAATTCCAAAATTTCTCATCTCGACGTCCACATCACTCCCCTGAAAATGACTATTCAATTGTCCGTGAAATTTTAATTTCCTTCTAACAGTGTTGTGTCTCCACAATTTTTTCCCTCCACCCATTGCTCAAATTGGCAATTGTTCTTGTCAATATGATAGTTCCCCGTGATTCTTGTCTAAGTACTGTGGCCGTCGTGAATGTGCTCAGGATAGACTTTAGAAGTTGCGGTTTGTACTGAGAGGGCCACAACTGCTCGTTGATCGTGTCTGGCACGTCCACGAGAGGGATTGATTTATCACACGCCAGAAGACAGATTGCCCTGTGTGTGAGCGCGCGCGAGAGCGCCGCGCGTTCAAGCCACGTATTTATACTCAGTGACAAGGGCAGGGGGGAGAGGGGGCGCGAGAGGAAGGTGGATTTGTAGTTAAAGTTAGAGAGCAAGGAGGAGACGAAGAAAAGTTGGTTGGTGGAGAGTTAGACATATGGGATATACTGTACTCCACTCTAGAACGTCTCCACACCCGACTGAGGTACTTATCTCTGTCCCTCGAGTGTCTCGCGGGTTTATTCTGATTTTTTCGATTAGTTTTTTTTTTTTTCACGGTACATCTAGTGAAACAAACGTACGGATAGACCGACACTGATAAACTTCGATAATTTTCATTGGTGAAGTGTCGTAAATAACGGGTACGAGTACAAGAGAAAAGCGAGTGATGATTCCGGAAATTCAATATTGTTGTGGATTCTAGAGAGATGATTCCACATTGGGTTGATTTTTTCTAGTTTTCAAATGAGGGAAAATTTTCTATTGTGAATGAGGTCGAATATTTTTCAACTATTCGGATGTTTATGATTCGTGAAAAGTGATAAAGACTACGTTTATTCAAATATCGATTTTCTGGAATCATTTTGAGAATTCATTCTTTTATTCAAAATTTTATAGACAAAAAATTTTGGGAAAAAAATTATGAAATTTGAAATTTTGATGAACATTCGATGGAATTCTGAATTTTTTAGCAGTAAGAAGGCAGCAATTTCTCAACTTCTTTGAATTTTTAATCAAACCATGAATATTCAGCAACAAATGATGCTGAATTTTCGACTAATTGGAAATTTAAAAATACATTCATCTGGAATTCTGATTTCTATCATTTTCCCTGGAATATTTCAACTAAAATTTACAGTTTCCATTGATTTCCCCATAAAATTTTGAATTTTCGATGACGAAATCCCTTGAAATTTCAGTGTAACTATGTGTAAAAAATTTTAATAAATTTTATCTATTTCACAGAGTAAAAATCCTCAAATTCCACTCATTTATTTTCTCAGCATGTATTTCCCGTTCATTTTTCCCTCAAATAATCCCCAAATGAAAGACGGATTCCTCCCATTAAATTTTCACAACGAAATGAAGAGTTGAAAGACCTCAACCCAGCGAACCTGAACTAGTAGCACGTGCTAGCATCCTCTAACCCCCGCAGCATCATCAAACATCGTTAGATCGGCATTCGTAGTACCAGGGAGAAACCAACACGGGTGGCAGGCCAGCGAGAAGACAACGGTGGTGAAGCGAGGCAGAGAGTAAAGGCATAGGATAAGTAGAAGGTAACGTGTCCAGTGTGTTTTTTCAAACGCCAGATAACAACTTGATAATGAATCCGTTGACCCACGGTCTTCGCGCAGCAAGTACCCCGTAACCATTGCCACTTGGTGAGGCTGGTGTAGCGCTGGATGGCGCTTGGTGTATTTGGTTCCTTGTCACACACTAGAGCATACCCGTTGAATACAGGTAGTGGAGGGCAAGGTGGTGGTGGGGGCTAACTGTAGAGCGCAAACGCGCTGGATCATTATAGTGATTAATGCCGATGGTAGGATACGATAGCGCTGATTTATCGATGTCACCCGCGGGGGAACGTGATTTCGCGCTGTGGTGACGAGATAAATTGTACGAATGGTAATTCACATTTTCTCGCGAATTGGTCATTAAGATTTTTCACATTTTCGTTTATTTCAGGGGGCAAATACCGATCATGGGGCTGGCTATCGACTATTCCGTAGAACAAATCATTGCTATTACGCGGAGAATTTAATTTTTGGGTTTAATTAAAAAACTGCGAAGGGAAATATGAAGTTTCAGTGAGTGAGAAATTCTAAATCAAGTAGCTCTGTCACTAATTTGTTGTGACATCTTAAGTCTTAGGAATTTTGGGCCTAAATTTCAGTGATTGAATTTCTGAAGTTTAGAGTAAGTCTAATTAGTGTCGAGACTTCTAAAAAATGCGGGATAGAAATCTTTAGGAATTAAGGATGAATTTATAAAATAAAGATTCATTCCTTGTAATTACGGACATGAGTAGAAAGTAAAACTTTTTTTCTTTGAGTACGTCTCTGATTTTAATGTATATAGAACTTTGAATTGAAAGAATAAATCCTGAAATTGACTCTCGATGGTAATAGGATGCAAACCGTAATGTACTGTTTTATTTCCCCATTTTTTTCATCTTATGTTATTTTCATGATCATTTTTTTTTCTAGTGATGTCAATCGAAATTTTGTAAACAAAGTCACAAACTACACTATTAGGGAAAAAATAAAATATCATTTGATTTGATTAGTCATTTTTAGGAAAGTGTCATTAAATTTGATTAAGGTGAAAAAAAAGTCCTGAAATTTCAGATTTCACGAAAAATTCAATCAAATTCCTCAATTTTTGAGCAGCAGAAAGACTAAAATTCCCAAACATACTTAAACTATCTATAAAAACCTAAATATTCAGTACAAAATTACACTGAATTCTCAATCCACTCAAAATTCACGGATGCATGCACCAAAATTTCCGTAGTTCCTATCAATTTCCGAAAAAACCTCAAATTTTCAAAGCCAAAATCCCCTGCTATTTGAACAGAACTACAATCTGATGAAAATTTCCAAGAATAATTTCCATTTCCAATAATTTCCGGAAACATCAGTCAAAAAATTTCAACACTGCAACAAAGAATAATTATTTTTCTCCCTCACAAAATAAAAAACTCCAGTTATCTTCATCCTGGCACTTCTGTATCACAACTCCAGCATTGAAAAGCATCCAGCAGCCACCCATGACCGTTACCATCCACTCCAGTACCCCGGAGGACAACGATGCGACGGTATCTGTGAGTGTACCTCAACACGGCGTGGGCTAATGTATTCTATTCGATTAAACAAACACGGTAACTCATAGGGAAATGGTGCAAAGAGGGCTCCAGGCAGCCCATAACACTGAGTATAACATATACCAAACGGTTAGGTGCTGCTGGCTGAAGGGCATCTCCACCGGGGCATGAGGGGGGCTTAGGACCATTGGGATATAATGCACAAAGGCCTCCCACCTGGTTCACGAAAGATTGAATGGCTTCCTCGTGATTTGATTATCATTTTTCAACTCACAAATATTTTTATCCCCAGTTAAATATATTGCGAACGAACGTGTGTTTATACAACGAGAACAAACAAAGAATAAAAGTTGTCTCAACACCATTGGGAAATCTCACCTCGTATCACTGTACTTATAATACGAGAACCACCAGGAGAGATGTGAAGAACGAATGAAAATGTCTGGCGCACGATTTTATGCACGATCGTAAAAGTTTGTTGCCCGCCTTTTCCTATACAATTTCTTTTCGTCGCTCGCCCGCGTTGTTATTATATCTTTTGAATTTTTATGATTTCTTGAGGATTTTTTTTTATACTTCATATTGGTGGAGGAAAAATTTTTGATGCTGCTGGGAGGTCAAATGCAAGCACGCGGGGAAGATGTGGCAGCGCAGGTCGTGTGCCCACGCGTCTATCTACATGCTGGGGTTATTGATGTGTACTTTGGGTTTCGTAGGCGGATATCAGAAGTTTGGAAAAAAATTTCCGAGGGAAATTGAGAAATTTTAGTGAATTTATTTATTCAATTTCATAATTAATTGATTAATTAATTTTTTATCGATAATTGGATGAAAATAATAAAAATTGTTCTAAACTTGTTGAACTTTTTTACACGAAATCGACTTTTGCTAAAGTTTTGAACATTAAACGTATTTTTACGATCTCTAAAAAATTATTTTTAATGTGTAAAAGGGATTGTCCATAAATTATTTACGAAAAAAGAATTATAATATTTGAGAAGTTTCAATCTGTTGAGATTTTTCGATAAAATTTGCCTTTCTTGCAACCTTCAATCTTGTCAAGTTCCAAAATCTAAAAATAAGGTTAGGTCAGTGCTCCAAATAGTAGCATTCATATTTTCAGCACATAACGAGACACATTCGAGATCTCAAGCTAGATATAGATTACATAAACACAACTTTCATCCTCTCAATTGGAAATTGGCATTCATTCAATGAATGATTGATTGTTCTCGGGCCGCCAAAAATTAGTCCGCTCTTTCGCAAGTCCCCCTAGATCTCTTCCCATTCTCCCCCGCCCCTTCGCCACCTCGTCCTACTCAATCTACCCAAGGTTACCCGAGAAATTCTAGCTGCAGTTTTTGGCCCACTAGCATCATTCCCCGCCACGAAGGAGATAACGATGATTAACGAAGTGAAAAAAAACTCCGCCTTGATTGATTGCCATCCTGTATTACATCAAGAGCAAAACCGTTTAACCTCCAACAATTGGAATTCCAAAATAATAACATCCGACAAAATATTATTTTTACGACTGCAAAGAGCGCTCCACCGGTATATTTATTTATCTTCAAAATGTCGAAGATAAATCAACGTAACTCGTGATTTGACGTGAAAGACTGTATTGATGTGCTGCAATTGCCAGCTAAACGACCCCAATTATCGTCATTTCTCTGCGTCCTCCCATGGAATTTATATATTTCTTTAAAAAGAAAAATATTTCACCTTTTATTTCCTGTCCTAAATCCCCCAACATTGTTGCAAAAGAGTGTAAAAAATGAGCCGTATGATTATTTCGTTAAATCCAAAAATTGACCACCACCATAACCATCATCGTAAACCTCAACCTTGTAAGTGCCAATTTATCCCCCCACCATGGAGTTTATTAAGGAAACGTCAATGAATTAAACCATAATGATGTACCAAAGTGACCCGGACCCCCTCCACTCAATATCTGTCAATACTTTAAAGACCACCTTCGAAAAACCCGAAACAATATTCCAAAATGTCCAGCATTGAGGCGTACCCAGAGGTCATTTCAAAAATCCATAAACGTCGCGAAGCGTTAAACCTCTTCCCGCGAGGAGGAATCTCCTTTTTCGTACGACAGTTAGGTACCTCTTGGCATTTCTTTTCTTTTCCACATTCGCCAAGTGAAAGAAATGTGGCGATTGGGTAACCAGCGAGAAGAAAGAGGGTTTCTCCCCAAAGAGATTACCTTTGGCGTGCATAAGTAAGATCTTGGGATTTTATGCCGTTACCTCACACGAAGCCACTGGTGGCTTCGGGTCATCTCGATCGTTAAAGTGTGCTAGTTGGATGACCAGAAGGTATAAAGATTGAGAATTCGTGGGTGGATGAGGTTGTGAGGGATATTTAGAAGATGAACTTGTTAACAGGTGTTTGAAGACACATATTCGCACGCAGACAACTACAGCAAGAAGACTATCTTCCGAAATTTGGAATCTTGGTCGAACGAAGCTTTTTTGGTTGATGATTCGAAAAGATTGAAGGATGTCTGCGATGTCAGTGCAAAGATAAAAAAATTGTTTATAAAGTTAAACTTTGCCTAAAACGGAAGATAAAGTCCATGTGTCTGCGTTTTCAAGTTTTTGTCCAAGAAAAAGTGGCCCAAATCATAAAACTGCAAAGGCAGGACAACTAGTCTTATTTTCTCTAATCTCATTAACTTCTCAAACATAAAAGATTGAGGTTGAAGCTTCAAGATTTATGGAGGGTGATCTATCAAGGAATTTTACCTATTTGGTCAGTGATACAGAGGACTACAGCGAGAAGACTATCCTCCCCAATTTGGAATCCTGTTCAAACGAACCTTTTTCGTTTAATTATTTGACAAGACTGCAGGTTATGCGCGATCTTATTAAAAGAATAAGAAAATTCACCTGAAATTGCATTTCGTCAAGGAAAGAAGATGATGCCTGAGCTCCTACTCAGACATTCATGTTGTCACGTTTTATTGTCACGTGTGTTCTGTCGTCATGTTGTTTTCCTGTCATGTTTTCCCTAGAACTATAAATATCTCAAGCCACAGCAAACTCAAGAAAATGACCCTTCAATCCCATCAACTCTTCGAATAGTACAAATCACTGATGACTCGACCGTAGACCGTCTCCTTTATCTCCTACACACCAACCCTCCCCATAAAAACCTTCCACCTGTCCATACTTGATCCACCGTCATCTCTACCCTCCATAAACCATACCTAGAGGTTTCTAGTACAGTTCAACCCATACATACCCAACCCAAGCAACCTCCGAGTTTCCTCGTGGGCTCGAGGTTTATGACCGAGTAATTGAACACCCATGCCTCTCAAGCGATCTACAAACGGCTGATTTAAGCCGCCATAATGCTGAGATCAGGCCCATCCGTGGGCAACGAGATACCACCAGATCACTCCTCTTATTTCCCTCCCATTCATCCTCCAACTCTTTACACACCATAAAAGCCGTCTGTGTCAAAGTGAAAGACTTTTCCCAACAATTTCACCCGCAATTAAGTCCTCACACAGCTATTTCTCATCAACATTTACAGTCAAGTGAAAAATAAACCTAATGACTTAAATTTATTATTGATACACCGTGATCACTCACCACGCCCGATGTTTATTGCTTTATGTTTGCATAGATAATCCATACTTGATATCCAGGGACAAGGATGTGGGTGGAAGCCACATATGCCTGAATAACACGTGTGATTAAGAGATGCTATCTCCACCTCATGCTTTCTCCATAAGCACCTGTAGCCCCTCGCGTTGGAAAACCCGCCCTCATTGTCTCTCTCACCCCGTTCCATCCTCTTCGAACCTGTTCAACACGCAGAATTACAAGTTTAATCTTCAGATTGAAAGTACTCGTCGAAAAGAAAACGTGGCAATCTCCTCGCTGAACAATCTCCCATCTTCAAACATATCTAATGATCATTGTCCCCTCTCTCTTTGTACAACTGAGAGAATCCCAATGCGAATAACCGAGATATACATACAATAACTGAAAACCCCAGTCTCCGGACATTGTTCAACCTAAAGAGACACTTGCCATTGCCTTTATCAGCATATACCCCGGGTCTCCTTGCAAATCGCCACTTGTGGAAGCGTCTTTTAGCATCAAAGCCACAGATACACGGTTCTTTCTTCACAGTTTGATACACTTCCTCGTTCCTAAATCTTCGCAATGTTAGACTAGTTTACAGCGTATACATTTGACTTCCTTGATCATAGATCTTACGAATAGGGAATATCTTCACGACATTTTCGAATCACTTAACATCTTATCGAGGTGGGTTTTATGGGTGATGAACTTTGAGTCTCCTTTGAAGTTAGCAATATTAATTGTGTATTTGGGAAACAGACAATGACGAAAAGAGTTTCTGAAATTTAGACTGAGATGAATTAATTTGAGAAACTCCTTTTAGCAACAAGACTTATTTTCCGGATTTTTTTTCCATTTTTCCACTGAAATTTCGGGGAATTTTCGTCATTGAGATTAAAAATTTTATGGGGAAATCAATTAAAACTGTAAATTTTAGTTCAATTATTCGGTGAGAATTAATAGAAATCAGGAGAATTGAGGTAAATATATTTTAGAATTTTCAGTGAAATGTAAAATTCAATTTTTTTCCCTTAACTTTTCATAATTTTTTTGATTAAATTCAGGAAACTTCGATTCTAAAGAAAACAATAAAATATAATGAAATACTCTGTAATATAAAAAAATGCATTGAAAAATATTAAAAACTATTGTTTCCAGAATTGTGATAAGTGTTTTATCTGCAGAAATAATTTTTTCCTGTGAAAAACTAGAATTTTTTTATCTCTGCAAGCACTTCTCGATTACTGCGAAAAAATATATAATGTGTATCAAAGTACCTCATCCCGATTTAATTAATTTTACATTAGCCCTGAACGAACTAGTCATAAAAATCCATTGGTTTATCGTTGAATGGAACCAAGTATAGGGTTGAGGGGGACCCGTTGGTGATCGGCTATGGGCTCTTCTTTCTCTTCAAAGGATTTTGCCGCACATTGCGACTGGAGGTGGTGGATGCAGCCGAGTTAAATTAAGAGACGGCCACGCGAGTTTCCAAGCCGCTGCAGGTACACTAGCCCAGGCTAACGTTCTCGTTAGTTATCGCTTGGGTTGGGTACCGCTTTTGCTAAAGCTGAGAATTTTTTTTTTCATTATGTACAAGCCGTTCGCCACAGAATTTCCGGTGAGCACACAGCTCGGTGTTTTCTGCCTTCAAAACCGTGTATACAATATACATAAGTGAGCGGAGAAAAAACAGGGGGTGGGGGGATATAAAATGGTGATTCAGTAGCCCACTTGTCGGCTTTTACCCCATAACCAGGTAAATGCAGTACTCGTGTACCTGCGATATCTAAGACCCACAATTCGCAAGTTATACGCATTGTCCTCGCGGGACACTTGCGCAGAAAGAAAAATTGCTGGATGGAGAAAGAAGTTGAGATTAAATTAGTGAAAAATTCGAGTAATCGGAGAGCGAAAGTTCCCTTCAAATTTCCTGCAAATTGACTGCAATGTTAAAAATTTTCGACTCAAATTTCTAGTATTTTTCTTGGAACTTTTATCGACAGTTCCACTGAAATTTCAAATAATTTCCTTATGGCAAATTCACAACTAGAGGGAAAATCGCTGGAAATTGGAAATTTTAGTTCAATTGTTTCATAAAAATTAATGGAATTGAGGATGATTCAGGTAAACATATTGAATTAATTGAAAATTCAAATAAGTTGAATAATTCTTGTGTTTTTGCTGCTCAAAAATTTAAAATTCCATTGAATTTTCATGGAAACGTTGATTCAATCATTCCATAAAAATTAATAGAATTCAAGAAAATGTAAGTGAATATATTCTTGATTTTCCAAATTTCTTTGAATTTTCCGAGAAATTTGAAATTTCTTCCCCCTAATAAAATCCATCATCTCTCTTTTGAAAATTACCAGTAAACTGTCAATGAAATTTCAATTTTTTTTCTAATCGAGCGTCACGTCCCCAAAGAAATGGCTTATATGAATCAAATAAATGAATTTATTCGAATAAGTCGCAATAAATATTGTAATTACGCAACACTATTCTATTCAATGTTAAACTTGTTGTTTATCTATCACTTCATTCACGCCAAATAACTAAACCATCAAACATTAATAAATATGTTCTTGTTCCATATAGAAACTTTATTAATCAAACAGTGATTTAGGTCAAATAAATATTTTTTATTCGAGGGCAAATGATTCAAAAAACTACTTTATGACTGACTAACCCTGTTCTTTTCTCTGTTAAATAAACCAATGAAAAAATATCACCGAAAAAGGGAACGAAATGAGCACTGAAGGTGGAATACGACGAGGATAACACGAGCTTCGCATTCCTCAGCTAAGTGAATTCCAGGTGAGTTCACAATCTCTTTCTCCCCTCCTGCTCTCCCACCCCATGTGCGTTGTCGAAAAACTGAACTTTACAGTTTACACAGAGAGTACGCAGAGAGCTGGACTATATACCCACTGGGGCCCATTCATGGCAGGGTTTACTCTCTTTGGGTCAATTGACGCGCAACCATAACTCGTAAAAGGGATGGTATATCCTGGTGGTTTGGTACACAGAATTACACTTAGTCTATACGATCATTGCGAGGGTGCATATAAGATACAAAATTCTGCAGCACACGTGCGGCCTTCCGCATAACACTTTGAAGGTTATCTATGGCCATCGCGAGAGAGAGAATACAAATGACTTTTTGATTTGTTCGAGGGGACATGGCTGAGGAATGTTTCGGTGAATCTATTTGGTGTTGAGAGTGCAATGGGGGAGAATTGCGAGAATTTAACGAGTGAAACATGAGGTAGTAGATGTGATTCGGACTCAGGGGAGGTTTTTTAGATAACGCCTTTTATTGGAGGCTTTTATATTAATTTGAATGAAGATGCTTTGATCATATGAAGTAGACAATTTCATATTGATCCGATCAATGTCAACATTTAATTTCAATTTATTCTAAATCAATTCTTTATTAGAATCGAATGATCGATTCACTTGATCTAAATGATAAATTTAAGGCCGTGACTATTCGCACCATTGCATGAATCACTCCCGTACACTCCATACACTCCACGCATGCGTGAAGTTTGTGTTTTTCACGCAGCCGAGTTTTCATACTGCTGTGTATTTCACGCAGTTGAAGTTTCATACTACTGTGTGTTTCACGCAGTTGAAGTTTTATACTACTGTGTGTTTCACGCAGTTGTATTTTTATAC
>NW_021680373.1:645034-645193 GCF_001412515.2 Diachasma alloeum
CGCAATTGTGACAACATTGTCCAGTGGGGTCTAGGAGTCTCCCCTGGTTCAAAACCAACTTTAGAGACCCTAGCAAGCCATTTCTCGACCCGCTCTTTGATTTGAGCCCAAAAAAGCATTCATATCTTGTCTGACATCGCTGCTACAAACTCGTGTCTA
>NW_021680373.1:646745-693797 GCF_001412515.2 Diachasma alloeum
CTCGCTTTTTACGGAAGTTTCCGAGCGAAAAACGAAAGTGCCAAAAAAAACTTAAACATCTTGTATAGGGTGTAGGAAGTGGAAAAACGCAATTCTGAGCCGTCCATCTGCCTATACGGAACCCAAATTTCCTCAGGAATCGAATGGAATAGGTTTCAAGGCTCTATCTCTCATAGTTTCCGAGATAATCGCGAAAAACGAAAGTGCCAAAAAAAACTTAAACATCTTGTATAGGGTGTAGGAAGTGGAAAAACGCAATTCTGAGCCTGCGTGAAACACACAGTAGTATAGAACTTCAACTGCGTGAAACACACAGGCGTATCAAAATGCAACTGCGTGAAACACACAGATGTATAAAAATACAACTGCGTGAAACACACACGCGTATCAAAATGCAATTGCGTGAAACACACAGGTGTATAAAAATACTACTGCGTGAAACACAAAGTAGTATAAAAATACAACTGCGTGAAACACACAGTAGTATAAAACTTCAACTGCGTGAAACACACAGTAGTATGAAACTTCAACTGCGTGAAACACACAGTAGTATGAAACTTCAACTGCGTGAAATACACAGCAGTATGAAAATTCGGCTGCGTGAAACACACAAACTTCACGCATGCGTGGAGTGTATGGAGTGTACGGGAGTAATTCACGCAATTGTGCGAATAGTCACGGCCTAAATTTAAGTGCAATTATTCTTCAAAAATGAATGAAAATTAGGAAAACTCATGTAAATACATTCTCCAATTACAAACTAATTAAAATATTCCCATTTCATTGACAATTCAAGTAACTTGAGAAATTGTCTTCTCTGAATCAAATTGACTGTCACTCTCCTGAAAATAGTAACCCAACAGTCCTTGAAATTTCAATTGTTATGTCCACTAAATCCATAAAGGGCATAAAAACCCCGGATAATGAATACCTGCCACTGATGAATAAATTAACGAGACCCCGGGATTACCCAATACAGCCGGCACCATTTGAAAACCAACAAGTTTGCGCAGAACACGAACTCGTCTGATTAGCGAGGCAATCAATTTGATACGCGATACATCCAGTAACTCGTTCACCACCATTCCCTAATGAAACACGTATAGACGGACAGTAGCCCAGATGATCCAGCAGCCCCCAGTCATGAGTAACTGGTGGATGCAACAAGAGGTGACTCCAAATGATTACGTGAGTGAGTGAGAGCAGTCCCCCCCACCCCATCCCCTTGCCACAGCCGTTCAACATCAAAATTCAAACGAGCGCCTCATCATCACACTCCCGGTGCACTTGAAGCGCTCGATGTAACACCCGTATACGTATGAATGTTCGTGTGGGATGTAATGAAAATAAAGAACACCTCTAATTCAGTTCGTTTGGCGATGAGGTATCCCAGCGAGGTGAAGGATACGCGGACACTCCAACAAAATGCCCCCTTGTTGTGTATAAGAGGCGGTGAGATGAGGGCAGCCCTCTCTTCGTGTCCGCTTAATATTCACGGCGTGGCGCCCGTGGACTTAATTAATTCGACTTAAAGGCACGCGCAAGTGGAGAGGAGCTGTATTCGAAGTGAAACATGGAATTAAAGAACACTGAAAACGACACGTGGTTATACCTTCATTGGATTCGGAAATTCACACCCTCCTTGGGGTGCTCATTAACGAAATATCCGAGACCATAAGGATGAATGAGTTAATGGACATCGTGGGGACATAATTTAAGAAGATTTTTTTTATTTGATGCATTTAAATTCATGATTTAACGCATTTTTTGGAAACACTCGGAGAATGGTGGATTTTAATTGAATGGGTGGGTTTATTCAAATACGGTGGTAGAAACAAAATGAGATGAATTAAATTTCAAATTTTACTGTAAATTTAATGAAATTCCAGTGATTTTTAATGACGACATGGAAATTTCAGTGGAACTATGATGTGATAAAATTTTTCAACTTTCTGCATTATTTTAGTTAATAATGGAAAATAAATTGTAATAATTAGAGATATCATACGGTGATTACTTTTACATTAGAATCACTCAATTTAATCTTGAAATGGCCGCAATGAAAAGTCATCAAAATAAAAAATCCTGAATTTTTAGATTTCACTGAAAATTCAATGGAATTCCAATTTGAGTAGCACTTTTAGTGTTCTATAATTTTTATGCAATAATTCAAGTAAAATTTACAATTTCCATTGATTTTTCCATGAAATTTTGAATTTCCAATTACGAAATTCCTTACAATTTCAATGAAACTCTAACAAAAATTTCCGACAAAAATATTATTAAAATGAATGACAATGTTTAAAATAAAAATTTTAATTTAATAAAATGCATCATTTTTCTGGGCGAAACAATTTGGAAGAAAAAAGTCAATTGATTTCTTGTTTTTTCGATGGTCTTTAGGATCTTAAAAATTGAATACGGTTACTCCACTTCACCGAGAAATGATATTAATGAAAAATTATTGAAGGCATTCTCAAAAAATTGCAGCTCCCCATACCGCGCATATTTCATTTTAATCGGTATATATATGTGGGCGCGACTCACGAGTTTCCGGGGAAAAGTTACGATATGAATTTGATCTACGCACAACAATTAAGCTCGCCATTATAAATATCAAACGAGGCAGAAGGGGCGAGGTGGCACGCAGTGGTGAATGTTCGAGGTCTGGCTTGTTTCACTGGTCCGTAAAACATAACTTCTTGCCGATCGGGTCCTTCAACGCGCGTGCCCAGGGGCCATCCTGGCGCCTGACCAGTGTGCGTGCACGTATCTTATCCGATATGTCTCTTCGAGGATTTCACCTACACGATTATACCTTCTCTACGACAGACGTGACGTTGCACATTTTGTATTGATTCATCATGGTTGATGTTAATTGTGACACTGAATGATGTTAATTACGGTGATATCTCGAAGGACTTCAGTTACAATGGACAGATAATGGAAATATGGAGATTTAGAGAAAGCTTTTTTACGGTTGAAGTACTTCATGGGGTTTTTTATGGTAATTTGTTGGCCTAGGCGGTCATCAGGAATTTCGGAGTTGAAATTTCCATGACATTATGGTTCCACTGAAATTTCGAGGAATTTCGTCATTGAAAATTCGAGAATTTACGGACAAATCAATGGAAACTGGGAATTTTATTTCAATTATGCCATGAAAATTTAGGAAATTCAGGTAAATGTTCTCTTGAATTTTTAATTAAATGTGAAATTTAATGATTTTTTCCCCAAATTGAATTGAATATCACTTTTCCCAAAACTATTAGTCAACTGTTCATGAAATTTCAGTTCAATTATTAGAAAGATGATAGGAATCAGGAATCATCACAAATAAATGTAAAGAATTTTGAATGGAAATCTGAAATTTCATGATTTTTTCGGACAAAATTTAATTTAATGTCAGTCTTCTGAGAATTAGCAGTCAACTGTCCATTAAATTTAAATTCTTCCCTAATAATGATGGGGAAATCCAAGGGATTTCGTCCTCGAAAGTTCACAATTTCAATCACAAGTTCACAAGTTCAATTTGGTGAACATGAAAAATAAATTTCAAATTTCAGTTCAATTATTCCATGAAAATTAATTTTCTTGAAACAGGAAAATTTGGGTAAAAATATCCCGGAATTTTCAATTGAAAATTCAAGTACACTGTTAAAAATTTTTGTCTGAAATTTCCGGTACACTTTTTGGAAATTTTTATCGAATTTAATTACCACTGTAATTTTAAGGAATTTCATCATTAAAAATTCAGAATTTCGTGGAAAAATCAAAGAGATTATGTTTAACCTGTCGATTCATAATAAAATCTAAACAACAATTAATATCGGTCCACCTGCAATCCCGTCGGCTCTTCATCCAGGTCAACATGATTTTCAATTGAAAATAGCGGTCAATCATTCCAATAAAAATTTCTAAATACTTGGATTAACCGAGATTCACGTCGAGCTCTTCTCAAAATACTGAGATAATAATGAGCAGTGGAAGTCGATAAATGAAAATTTATGGTATTATTACATGTTATTACCTACTTATTCAAAATAATTCGTGTCTATTTTCGTCAATGGTATCGTGACTTCCTGCCTCGCAGGTCAATTCCACCATGATTTATTCCTCACATATCCTCGCGGCAAAAGTATAAAAGGCCTCGGACTCTCGAGAGAATATGAAAATACCAGGTATTCATCTAATACAATTACCGCGAAAATCACAGTGAATTTATGATATGTTAGAATAACTATTTTGTAACATTGATACGAGGTACGTGATGCTGTCGGTCTGAGTGAAAGATAAAAGAGTCCCGTGAGTCAAGTGGCGGAGGGATTTAAATCTCCCCCGCCCTCCCTAGACCATTTTGTTTGATGGTGCACGTAGTGAACGTGTGGCATGATCGAGAACGCATAATGCGAGGTGTTGAGGCAGGTCCGGGTGGACCGGTATGATGCCGCGGCTAATGATGGTAGCGTGGGTGAGAATTAAACGTTTGCCGCGCTAACCTAAAAGAATATCCGATAAAACGACGCCGACGTCAGGTCACAGTGCCTGTACTGGACAATTTTACGAGTCGTGGTAAGTCACATACACCGGAGTACTTCACCATCCGATCGTCTCATTACAGCCACGCTATAGCCATGCTCGTTAATGATTTTAAGAGGTGCCTCGAGTGATATCTCAAGGAATCGTGGGCTTTGGAGTTCATTTGATTGTGAGGAGTTGTGTATTGGAGTCGTGTTTCAATGTTATGTGCACTATTTAATTCTTTGGGTGAAATTTCCGGTGAACTTGGTGGAATTTCAAAGAGTTTTGTCAGTGAAAATTCCCAATTTGATGAAGACATATTTTAGAATTTCTAATTGATTGAAAATTGTGCATAATTTGGCACCGGATATTCGTGTGTTAATTGAAAATTCAAGTAAGTCGAGGAATTGGCGTTTTTCTGCTGCTCAAAAATTATAATTTCATTGATTTAACAGAGAATTTTTAAATCTTCAATTTCATGATTTTTTACACGCCATTATTGTTTTTATATCGTTAATTCAATTTGGATTTTTAACGTTTTCATTGATCATTTCTATCACATTATATTTACACTGAAATTTCATTGGAAAATAAATGGAAATTGTAAAATCAAATAAAAGGTCTCCCCTGAAGTTTTAATTTTTTTCCTCCATTACGCGGCAATTCGTTCAGATACAATATCAATTGTTCCTTATAAAAATGACATTTGTAACACACGATATATGTAACAAGCAGGGCATGTCATCTCGATAAGAACAAAGCAACCAACTACTACTTGAATTTCCATTCAAAACGAACATGTGATATCCTCTTGTAGATCTGCACCATTGATACCTGATTGTGATTAATATCTCCTGAGACTGAAGTATATCGCCGCACCACAGCAAATACCAAACCTCAAATATTTGATATAGGTCAATCCTCTTATCGATGTCTGTCTGCAAATACTCGCTTCAAATTCCTTCCTATACCGTTACCCAAATCCCCGTTCAATTGACAACAATCTCCCCGTCAACGCAACACCTTCTCAAATGTCCATCCTCTATAATCGACATTCATTAATCATAGACTAAAAAATGTCACCAGTCTCAATTATTGGACCTCGTATACCGTATAATGTCGTGTTCTGGTTTACCTTTCTTAACGGTACAATATGTCTCGGGGATCTATGATGACTCAGATGCTTTCGACGACAGCAGGTTGACTGATACTAATTCGAAGATAAGAGAGCTGTGTTCAATCCTAATGATCTCCCAACCCCGACTCAATGATTCCGGATAAATCTCACTTCGAGAGAGAGTTAATGGACGATTAATTTCCCTTTTAGCCCACGCAAGGTGTCTCAAATTCCTTAAAGCGACCACGTTATCCTCTTCACACCTCATTACCCGAATTGAATGATCTGTTTCAATGACAATTAATTTTTCTATTAGTCATTCCAGGAACCTCTCGAGAGCAGCAAAAATTGAAGATTCTATTTAAATTGCAGATATATACTGCGAGAAAAAAATTGAAATTTCAGGGACAGTCGACTAGTAATGTTTGGGAGAATGACACTAGGTGCGAATTAAAGGAGAAAAAATCATGAAATTTCAGATTTCACTGAAAATTCAGTGAAATTCCGAATTTTTGAATAGAATCGAGATGCAAATTCCTCAACCTTTTTGAATTTTCAATGAAATCATGAATATTAAGTGCCGAATCTCTCTAGATTTATTCTACGACTCGACTCCTAATAAGCCATTTCATTTTTCGACATCCGGCTGACGGACAATAATTCCAAAATAACAGAGCTATGATCAATCCTAACGATCTCCCCACCCCGTCCCAATGACTCCGAATAAATCTCACTTCGCGAGAGAGTTAATGGCCGATTCATTTCCCTCAGCCCTCCCCCCAATCACACCTAAACGATGAAAAAACCGAGATAAAAAGCCCACGCAAGGTGTCTCAAATTCCTCAAAGTGATCACGGTATCCTCTTCACACCTGACATGAACCAGTACACTTCATCCTCCTTGCACTCGCAACCTGTATCAAATTGAAATTCACAGAAGTACCCTAACTGAATGATCTGTTCCAATAACAATTAATTGTTCTATTTCTCAAAATACAAAATCGTAATTTGAAATATACTTAAACTTCCCCATGAAGGGAAAGAATCTCCCTAGATTTATTCTACGACTCGACTCCTAATAAGCCATTTCATTTTTCGACATCCGGCTGACGGACAATAATTCCAAAATAACAGAGCTATGATCAATCCTAACGATCTCCCCACCCCGTCCCAATGACTCCGAATAAATCTCACTTCGCGAGAGAGTTAATGGCCGATTCATTTCCCCCAGCCCTCCCCCCAATCACACCTAAACGATGAAAAAACCGAGATAAAAAGCCCACGCAAGGTGTCTCAAATTCCTCAAAGTGATCACGGTATCCTCTTCACACCTGACATGAACCAGTACACTTCATCCTCCTTGCACTCGCAACCTGTATCAAATTGAAATTCACAGAAGTACCCTAACTGAATGATCTGTTCCAATAACAATTAATTGTTCTATTTCTCAAAATACAAAATCGTAATTTGAAATATACTTAAACTTCCCCTGAAGGGAAAGAATCTCCCTAGATTTATTCTACGACTCGACTCCTAATAAGCCATTTCATTTTTCGACATCCGGCTGACGGACAATAATTCCAAGATAACAGAGCTATGATCAATCCTAACGATTTCCCCACCCCGTCTCACTGACTCCGAATAAATCTCACTTCGCGAGAGAGTTAATGGCCGATTCATTTCCCCCAGCCCTCCCCCCAATCACACCTAAACGATGAAAAAACCGAGATAAAAAGCCCACGCAAGGTGTCTCAAATTCCTCAAAGTGATCACGGTATCCTCTTCACACCTGACATGAACCAGTACACTTCATCCTCCTTGCACTCGCAACCTGTATCAAATTGAAATTCACAGAAGTACCCTAACTGAATGATCTGTTCCAATAACAATTAATTGTTCTATTTCTCAAAATACAAAATCGTAATTTGAAATATACTTAAACTTCCCCATGAAGGGAAAGAATCTCCCTAGATTTATTCTACGACTCGACTCCTAATAAGCCATTTCATTTTTCGACATCGGGCTGACGGACAATAATTCCAAGATAACAGAGCTATGATCAATCCTAACGATCTCCCCACCCCGTCCCAATGACTCCGAATAAATCTCACTTCGCGAGAGAGTTAATGGCCGATTCATTTCCCCCAGCCCTCCCCCCAATCACACCTAAACGATGAAAAAACCGAGATAAAAAGCCCACGCAAGGTGTCTCAAATTCCTCAAAGTGATCACGGTATCCTCTTCACACCTGACATGAACCAGTACACTTCATCCTCCTTGCACTCGCAACCTGTATCAAATTGAAATTCACTGAGGTACCCTAATTGAGTGTCCTCGCCCTGGGTGTCCAGTGTTGTCCAGTCGTTGTCGCCAGCTACCTGAAGAGGAACCCGCGAGGATGAGGGAGAGGGGCGGGGGATCACACGTGGGCGTTTTCTCCATTGATATGACTTACCGTTCCGACGTATAACACGCAGAAGGACCTTACATGAGCCACCTTGGTGGTCCCAATGGAAAAGTGTCCCCACCCAGTACCGTACACCATCATCAAGACCATTTATATCAAGCCAGCAGCCATATCGGTGGCATTTTACCTACTTCAACCTGTCCAATCCTGTCTGAGATAATCCGCCCGAGGATGCTAACCTGTATGCTAACCAGTGTTTGGACTATTAATACGGTATTATTGAATAGTTTTGTGATGTCACAAGGGGGCTTGTGGATTTAGAAAGGTAAAGTCTCTGACGTTTGATGATTGCTGTAATCGATTATAGATCGGATTATAGCTTCGTCAAAGGTATTAGACTCGTCTCGGAGAGGAAAGTTTGACATTTAGATTGAGTCTGGCTTGAATTTCGTGGTGTCTGAATACATTAGAATATACTTAAGCCTGAATTCTTCGGGATTCAGGTGGTGGTTATGCCTTTTCTCACAGGTAGAACCGATAGATCAATGAGTGGCTGGTTTTGCTACGGTTGTTGAGAATGAGTATTTTACCTCAGATGCACTTAATAACCGATAATTTATTAATACAGCATGAGTGCGGTGTATTTAAAATATCCAGCGAGTAAATCAATAGCCTATTCCCCGGTTTTACGGCGTGCATTCATTACCGTACAGGTTGCACTTGCCCGTATATCTCGGGGAGTGTATTCTCACCCAAGCTCAATACGTACATCATGGCGACTGAGACATGCACAAGGTTGAGATAGTGCATTTCGTGAATATGAGCTTCGTGTAATTTTTTGATGAAATTTATGGGCTACTCTACTTGCAATTGTATTTTATCGTTTGTTCTTTTTGTTTTTCTTTTCTTTCGAGGGGTTTGTTTATTTTTGGCGGGTGGGATATTTACCTTTTTCATTCTGGGCTCGCTTCCCTGCCTCAAGGGCAAGCACCAAATCAAACACTGGTACAGTATGTGCTCACATTGTTATTTGGTTTTACGAGGCACGAAGAACGCGGTTTACGCCCTATCGTACCGTGAATGTTGAGGCATTTACGAGCGTGGGGTTGGAGAGACTTCATGGGATGATTTCACGTTTTGCGACAAATAAGTGTCGTACTGCACCTTCAACGAGGCTAGGATACTTGGCATTGTTGGGGAAAATAATTGAGGGAGAGCGACACTGAAATTCACTGAGCATTTCATAGAATTTTACATTTTATTGCAAATTTTATGAAATTCCGAATTTCTCAGCCGCGAAAAGACGAGGATTCGCCACCTCAACTGAATTTTTAATCATGACATGAATATTAAATACCAAATTGCACGGAATTTCCAAACAAATTCCATTCGATTCCTGAGGAAATTTGGGTTCCCGATAGGCAGATGGACGGCTCAGAATTGCGTTTTTCCACTTCCTACACCCTATACAAGATGAATTGAATTAATTTTTTTTTGCATTTTCGTTTTTCGCGATTATCTCGGAAACTATGAGAGATAGAGCCTTAAAACCTATTCCAATCGATTCCTGAGGAAATCTGGATTCCGTAAAAGCAGATGGACGGTTCAGAATTGGGTTTTTCCACTTCCTACACACTATACAAGATGAATTAAATTAATTTTTTTTGGCACTTTCGTTTTTCGCGATTATCTCAGAAACTATGAGAGATAGAGCCTTAAAATCAAATTTGGGTCCCCTATAGAAAGGTAGACCGCTCAGAATTGCGTTTTTCCACTTCCTACACCCTATACAAGATGAATTGAATTAATTTTTTTTGGCACTTTCGTTTTTCGCGATTATCTCAGAAACTATGAGAGATAGAGCCTTAAAATCAAATTTGGGTCCCCTATAGAAAGGTAGACCGCTCAGAATTGCGTTTTTCCACTTCCTACACCCTATACAAGATGAATTGAATTAATTTTTTTTGGCACTTTCGTTTTTCGCGATTATCTCAGAAACTATGAGAGATAGAGCCTTAAAATCAAATTTGGGTCCCCTATAGAAAGATAGACCGCTCAGAATTGCGTTTTTCCGCTTCCTAGGCCTTATACAAGATGAATTAAATTAATTTTTTTTGGCACTTTCGTTTTTCGCGATTATCTCGGAAACTATGAGAGATAGAGCCTTAAAACCTATTCCATTCGATTCCTGAGGAAATTTGGGTTCCGTATAGGCAGATGGACGGCTCAGAATTGCGTTTTTCCACTTCCTACACCCTATACAAGATGAATTAAATTAATTTTTTTTTGCATTTTCGTTTTTCGCGATTATCTCGGAAACTATGAGAGATAGAGCCTTAAAACCTATTCCATTCGATTCCTGAGGAAATTTGGGTTCCGTATAGGCAGATGGACGGCTCAGAATTGCGTTTTTCCACTTCCTACACCCTATACAAGATGAATTAAATTAATTTTTTTTGGCATTTTCGTTTTTCGCGATTATCTCGGAAACTATGAGAGATAGAGCCTTAAAACCTATTCCATTCGATTCCTGAGGAAATTTGGGTTCCGTATAGGCAGATGGACGGCTCAGAATTGCGTTTTTCCACTTCCTACACCCTATACAAGATGAATTAAATTAATTTTTTTTGGCATTTTCGTTTTTCGCGATTATCTCGGAAACTATGAGAGATAGAGCCTTAAAACCTATTCCATTCGATTCCTGAGGAAATTTGGGTTCCGTATAGGCAGATGGACGGCTCAGAATTGCGTTTTTCCACTTCCTACACCCTATACAAGATGAATTAAATTAATTTTTTTTGGCATTTTCGTTTTTCGCGATTATCTCGGAAACTATGAGAGATAGAGCCTTAAAACCTATTCCATTCGATTCCTGAGGAAATTTGGGTTCCGTATAGGCAGATGGACGGCTCAGAATTGCGTTTTTCCACTTCCTACACCCTATACAAGATGAATTAAATTAATTTTTTTTGGCATTTTCGTTTTTCGCGATTATCTCGGAAACTATGAGAGATAGAGCCTTAAAACCTATTCCATTCGATTCCTGAGGAAATTTGGGTTCCGTATAGGCAGATGGACGGCTCAGAATTGCGTTTTTCCACTTCCTACACCCTATACAAGATGAATTAAATTAATTTTTTTTGGCATTTTCGTTTTTCGCGATTATCTCGGAAACTATGAGAGATAGAGCCTTAAAACCTATTCCATTCGATTCCTGAGGAAATTTGGGTTCCGTATAGGCAGATGGACGGCTCAGAATTGCGTTTTTCCACTTCCTACACCCTATACAAGATGAATTAAATTAATTTTTTTTGGCATTTTCGTTTTTCGCGATTATCTCGGAAACTATGAGAGATAGAGCCTTAAAACCTATTCCATTCGATTCCTGAGGAAATTTGGGTTCCGTATAGGCAGATGGACGGCTCAGAATTGCGTTTTTCCACTTCCTACACCCTATACAAGATGAATTAAATTAATTTTTTTTGGCATTTTCGTTTTTCGCGATTATCTCGGAAACTATGAGAGATAGAGCCTTAAAACCTATTCCATTCGATTCCTGAGGAAATTTGGGTTCCGTATAGGCAGATGGACGGCTCAGAATTGCGTTTTTCCACTTCCTACACCCTATACAAGATGAATTAAATTAATTTTTTTTGGCATTTTCGTTTTTCGCGATTATCTCGGAAACTATGAGAGATAGAGCCTTAAAACCTATTCCATTCGATTCCTGAGGAAATTTGGGTTCCGTATAGGCAGATGGACGGCTCAGAATTGCGTTTTTCCACTTCCTACACCCTATACAAGATGAATTAAATTAATTTTTTTTGGCATTTTCGTTTTTCGCGATTATCTCGGAAACTATGAGAGATAGAGCCTTAAAACCTATTCCATTCGATTCCTGAGGAAATTTGGGTTCCGTATAGGCAGATGGACGGCTCAGAATTGCGTTTTTCCACTTCCTACACCCTATACAAGATGAATTAAATTAATTTTTTTTGGCATTTTCGTTTTTCGCGATTATCTCGGAAACTATGAGAGATAGAGCCTTAAAACCTATTCCATTCGATTCCTGAGGAAATTTGGGTTCCGTATAGGCAGATGGACGGCTCAGAATTGCGTTTTTCCACTTCCTACACCCTATACAAGATGAATTAAATTAATTTTTTTTGGCATTTTCGTTTTTCGCGATTATCTCGGAAACTATGAGAGATAGAGCCTTAAAACCTATTCCATTCGATTCCTGAGGAAATTTGGGTTCCGTATAGGCAGATGGACGGCTCAGAATTGCGTTTTTCCACTTCCTACACCCTATACAAGATGAATTAAATTAATTTTTTTTGGCATTTTCGTTTTTCGCGATTATCTCGGAAACTATGAGAGATAGAGCCTTAAAACCTATTCCATTCGATTCCTGAGGAAATTTGGGTTCCGTATAGGCAGATGGACGGCTCAGAATTGCGTTTTTCCACTTCCTACACCCTATACAAGATGAATTAAATTAATTTTTTTTGGCATTTTCGTTTTTCGCGATTATCTCGGAAACTATGAGAGATAGAGCCTTAAAACCTATTCCATTCGATTCCTGAGGAAATTTGGGTTCCGTATAGGCAGATGGACGGCTCAGAATTGCGTTTTTCCACTTCCTACACCCTATACAAGATGAATTAAATTAATTTTTTTTGGCATTTTCGTTTTTCGCGATTATCTCGGAAACTATGAGAGATAGAGCCTTAAAACCTATTCCATTCGATTCCTGAGGAAATTTGGGTTCCGTATAGGCAGATGGACGGCTCAGAATTGCGTTTTTCCACTTCCTACACCCTATACAAGATGAATTAAATTAATTTTTTTTGGCATTTTCGTTTTTCGCGATTATCTCGGAAACTATGAGAGATAGAGCCTTAAAACCTATTCCATTCGATTCCTGAGGAAATTTGGGTTCCGTATAGGCAGATGGACGGCTCAGAATTGCGTTTTTCCACTTCCTACACCCTATACAAGATGAATTAAATTAATTTTTTTTGGCATTTTCGTTTTTCGCGATTATCTCGGAAACTATGAGAGATAGAGCCTTAAAACCTATTCCATTCGATTCCTGAGGAAATTTGGGTTCCGTATAGGCAGATGGACGGCTCAGAATTGCGTTTTTCCACTTCCTACACCCTATACAAGATGAATTAAATTAATTTTTTTTGGCATTTTCGTTTTTCGCGATTATCTCGGAAACTATGAGAGATAGAGCCTTAAAACCTATTCCATTCGATTCCTGAGGAAATTTGGGTTCCGTATAGGCAGATGGACGGCTCAGAATTGCGTTTTTCCACTTCCTACACCCTATACAAGATGAATTAAATTAATTTTTTTTGGCATTTTCGTTTTTCGCGATTATCTCGGAAACTATGAGAGATAGAGCCTTAAAACCTATTCCATTCGATTCCTGAGGAAATTTGGGTTCCGTATAGGCAGATGGACGGCTCAGAATTGCGTTTTTCCACTTCCTACACCCTATACAAGATGAATTAAATTAATTTTTTTTGGCATTTTCGTTTTTCGCGATTATCTCGGAAACTATGAGAGATAGAGCCTTAAAACCTATTCCATTCGATTCCTGAGGAAATTTGGGTTCCGTATAGGCAGATGGACGGCTCAGAATTGCGTTTTTCCACTTCCTACACCCTATACAAGATGAATTAAATTAATTTTTTTTGGCATTTTCGTTTTTCGCGATTATCTCGGAAACTATGAGAGATAGAGCCTTAAAACCTATTCCATTCGATTCCTGAGGAAATTTGGGTTCCGTATAGGCAGATGGACGGCTCAGAATTGCGTTTTTCCACTTCCTACACCCTATACAAGATGAATTAAATTAATTTTTTTTGGCATTTTCGTTTTTCGCGATTATCTCGGAAACTATGAGAGATAGAGCCTTAAAACCTATTCCATTCGATTCCTGAGGAAATTTGGGTTCCGTATAGGCAGATGGACGGCTCAGAATTGCGTTTTTCCACTTCCTACACCCTATACAAGATGAATTAAATTAATTTTTTTTGGCATTTTCGTTTTTCGCGATTATCTCGGAAACTATGAGAGATAGAGCCTTAAAACCTATTCCATTCGATTCCTGAGGAAATTTGGGTTCCGTATAGGCAGATGGACGGCTCAGAATTGCGTTTTTCCACTTCCTACACCCTATACAAGATGAATTAAATTAATTTTTTTTGGCATTTTCGTTTTTCGCGATTATCTCGGAAACTATGAGAGATAGAGCCTTAAAACCTATTCCATTCGATTCCTGAGGAAATTTGGGTTCCGTATAGGCAGATGGACGGCTCAGAATTGCGTTTTTCCACTTCCTACACCCTATACAAGATGAATTAAATTAATTTTTTTTGGCATTTTCGTTTTTCGCGATTATCTCGGAAACTATGAGAGATAGAGCCTTAAAACCTATTCCATTCGATTCCTGAGGAAATTTGGGTTCCGTATAGGCAGATGGACGGCTCAGAATTGCGTTTTTCCACTTCCTACACCCTATACAAGATGAATTAAATTAATTTTTTTTGGCATTTTCGTTTTTCGCGATTATCTCGGAAACTATGAGAGATAGAGCCTTAAAACCTATTCCATTCGATTCCTGAGGAAATTTGGGTTCCGTATAGGCAGATGGACGGCTCAGAATTGCGTTTTTCCACTTCCTACACCCTATACAAGATGAATTAAATTAATTTTTTTTGGCATTTTCGTTTTTCGCGATTATCTCGGAAACTATGAGAGATAGAGCCTTAAAACCTATTCCATTCGATTCCTGAGGAAATTTGGGTTCCGTATAGGCAGATGGACGGCTCAGAATTGCGTTTTTCCACTTCCTACACCCTATACAAGATGAATTAAATTAATTTTTTTTGGCATTTTCGTTTTTCGCGATTATCTCGGAAACTATGAGAGATAGAGCCTTAAAACCTATTCCATTCGATTCCTGAGGAAATTTGGGTTCCGTAAAGGCAGATGGACGGTTCAGAATTGGGTTTTTCCACTTCCTACACCCCGTACAAGATAAATTAAAGTAATTTTTCTTGGCACTTTCATTTTTCGCGATTATCTCGGAAACTATGAGAGATAGAGCCTTAAAACCAATTCCAGTCGATTCCTGAGGAAATTTGGGTTCCCTATGCAGATGGACGGCTGAGAATTCATTATGTACCGCGAAACCAAAAAAATGAGTAAATAAATTGAGTGATTAGTACAATGTCGCCTTCGAAATATCATCACGCAGCTTCTCATCTTGAATTTCTGAATTATATTTATCGCCTGTGGCGAAGCGACTCTCAAGGATGAAACAAATTTTTACGTTTTAATGAAACTTGTTGGTTCAACGGGAGGCCTCGTAACAACCGAGATGATACTGCCACCTGCGACGTTAATGTTCCACTGGGGCACGATACATTCGGTATTTAGTATCCATGAAGCATAAACGAAGATTTTCACATTTTTATAGGTCATTGTGTTTAGCCAGGCAGGTACATAAATATTTTCCCGGAATTATTGACTAACTTTCGTAACAAGATTTACATTGCGTACCCTTGAACCCGGGAGAAATAATTTTTCAACAATTTTCTTGGGTAACCCCGTGACACTAGTTAGACACTGGAATTCACCAGATATCAAAAATCTTGTTTTCCTTATTCTTCAGGTTGGACAAAGGAACAGACCGGAAGACTTCAGTGCGTAAGCTACAGTAGTGTGTCTTCTCAGCTAAACATGGAGGGAGAAGTCAGGCCAAGTGCCTCGGGAATAAGACGAAGTGCCGTTTGGAGTTGTAACGAAGAGACTCCAGAGTTAATTAAGAGGATCCGAGCTTGATGGACATGGGCATTGTGTGCCCGCACCCTCACTCGCCATTTCTCCCTTTATACGGGATTTTTCAGCTCATCGTGGCAACGAAAACATTCATTTGCAACATTCTATGGCTCACAGAATGACATTCAAGGGTGTGGACTTCATTAGTTTATTAATTATTCAATTTTGTCGTGTTCGCTTTCCAATTCGTTCTCGAATTGTAACTTAATGCACAGCCCGAGGAATTTGAGAATTTTTTAAATAAAAAAATTGACGAAATTGATCAAATTGTCTGATGCATATTTGGAGTTCTTTAAATTTTTTCAATACACTGTTGAATTTTTTGGATAAAATGTACGATGCACGTCTTAGAAATTTTTTTTCTTATACTAAGTGACAGTTTCACTCAAATTAAAAAAACTTTTGTTATTGAAAATACACAATTTGATGAAAAAATCAATGAAAACTGTAAATTTCAGTTGAATTTAGAATGAAAATTAATAAAAATGAAAACTTCGGTGTAATTTAACATTGAATATTCCTGCTCTGATTGAAAATTCAAGACTTCTCGTCAACCTGCTGCTCACAAATTCAGAATTCAGAAAATGGAGAACAAATGACATTTCATGGACTAGTAATTTTCAAAAAAGTGACAGTGAATTCGATTCAGGGAGAAAAAATCATGAAATTCAAAATTTCTCTGAAAATCCAATGAAATTCAAAATTTTTGAACAGCAGAAACACAATTCCTCAACTTATTTGAAATTGCAATCAAAACATAAATATTCAATACCAAATTACACAGAATTTTCCTAATTTATATTCATTCCCATGAAATAATTGAACTGAAATCGACAGCTTTGATTCATTTTCTCATAAAATTTCGAATTTTCAATACCGAAATTCCTTAAAATTTCAGGAAAACTAAAGTGTGATGAAAATTTCCGAGAAGTATATCGGAAATGTCAGCCAAAAATTATCAACAGTATTCTACGGCATTTTCAGTGAAATTTGAAAGTTCAGAATTTTTTCGCTTCCAAATTAAATTCAACGTCGCTCCCCAGAAATATATCTCTTCTTCTCTCATGAGTACAGCATAATAATGAATGGTGTATCATTTGACCATTGAATCTCATCATTGCACCCCATGAGTGCACCATAAGTGCAGGTCTGAGGCCACACGAGGTTGCTATGTTAATTCCCCTAATGTCACATGAGTTATGGTAGCACGAGATATTCTTCCTCTTGTTCGTCCGTAGGTGCGGCGATTGCTCACGGAGGCGGAAGGCCCTCAAGTACGTCTGGTGTATTCTACGCTCGAATAACAACACAAACCAGAACAACTCTCTTTTTAACCAAACAAAAAAATTGTGAATTTTTGTTTGTGTTACAGAATTATTCTCTCTGCATATCTTAAGTCGTCCCCTCCGATAAATTCAACGAACCCGCGTCCGAGCGTAAGCGCCTTATCGCATTGGGTTTTTGTAAGCAGGTCTCGGATGAGCCACATGCTGGAGGACACTCAAGGGCACGTAGTTCATTTCAAACAAGAAAGAATGAAGAATTTAATCTGCAATTTAGATTCGATAACAATTAAATGTGAACAAATTTGCATACAAGTTGCACTGTTAACGATTTTTTAATGAAATTTCCGCAATACTTTCATCACATTATGATTCCACTGAAAATTCAAAGGATGTCTTTATTAAAAATAGGAAATTTCGTGAAAAAATCAATGAACACTGTAAATTTCAGGCAATTATTCCGTAAAAATTAATAGAAATCCTGATAATTCAGGTAAACATATTCTTTAATGATCAATTAATTGAAAATTCAGTGTAATTTAGTGTCGAAAAAAAATGGGAATTTCCCTAAATATTCATTTCCCTGAAATTTCATAATGATCTTCCCTCAATATCTAATTCAATGTCACTCTCCCGATGAAATTCCAATTTTTTTCCAACAGTGTATAATTTTTTTCACAGATGAGGTCACGAGGCAATTTAGAGACATCCTTTTCACGCATGTGACTTAACTTCAATCACTCGACGTCTTGATGTTATACGATGTCCGATTGGCCATTGGTTTGTGAGATATGAGCCGTGTCTAATTATCAACGATCATTGCGCCCACCCTACTGTCCAATCAAACCACCTTCCTGTGTCTCGAGCGTTCATCATTCTATCCGTTTATTACACGTATCGCAATCATTCTCGATGAATAATGGCAATGGATTTAGCAAGAATACATCAGAGATGATGATCACAGGTAAACAAAAAAAACCTTTCAAATATCATAAATTGCGATGACAACTGCAGATACAACTTCCTGGCGCTACATTTATTCAACAAGCTTAAATCATATTTCGTTGCATTACTCAGGTATTAATTAACTGCCTAGAGAATTTGTGATTTAAAATAACCCGGCCGTATAGCTTTGTAAATGGCAGTGGCAAGAGGATGATGATGGTGGTGGTTTGAATGTCGAATTCATAAAGTCGACACGCTCATAATCCACCGAGATAACCAAATGAATAAATTTCATGGATATAATATGTTGGAACCTGCGTGAAACGCATATATCCGTTTGCCGAGTTTGAGATTGTAGCATGTGAAATGGTATTTGCGATGTAAGTCCCACTGGAATAGAAGTTAGAACCAGTTTATCAATCGTTACCGGTGAAAATCCTGTGGGTTCTCTGGGGATACCGACGCTATTATAAATCGTTGGATTCGTTGTAAATCCGGCTAATTATTATACGATATTCGTATAACCTGTTTTTCTAAACTTTATCGGTTTCACTAGGATACTGAAGCAGGAAATAAATGCCGTTGTCGATGAATCGGCTCATGGAGTTTTCGTCAGTCGGTATTGAGCGATGGGATTGAGGTTATTTTTGAATTCCGGCCATTGTCTCAAGTGGAAGAGATGTGAAATTTCATGTGTTTTTTGTTTATTCTCTTTTTGTTCTTTTGTTATGATTTTGAAATTAATTTTTATCCTTTTGGTATCTCAATTGTATTTTTTTGTGGGGTACAAAAATGTTGTACTAGAGGGATATTAATCTTATTCGAGCCTCATTCTGTATCACAATTTGATTTGAAAAAAGAATAATGAGAAAATGAAAAAAAAATACGAAAAATATAAAAAAAAGTTTAAAAAAAAGTATTTTTGGTGTTCGTTTTTTATACTTATCTCATTTCTAATCTTTCTCCCGTTGTTAATATCTTCCTAGAGACCCACCGAACCAAGTAAATGTCGAATAGTTTTTACACATTTACATGAATGGAAATGTTTTAATTACATGAAAAAACTCACGCATTCATTCTAAATAAATTTTCTTCGTTGTCCGAACAATGATTTCATTTCAACTAAATAAAGTTTAAATTCGAATAAAACCCATTTATTTCATTTTTCTTCCTCCACCATCCAAGACAAATGATTTCCATCAACCAATAAGCGAACAATATTCAAATATCGACTTTTAAGATATTTGAATAACCATGAGTACAACGAAGCTGATCAAGATGTCAGCTAATTAATATTAATCACTTCACACATTTATCAGGAATATTTTTTCCCCTCGGAGTGCATGCGCAGTGAAAAACAAACGTATACCAAAATGTATTAGTTTGAGATCTCCGTTCGTATAATTCGACGCTTGGACGATTCCGCTTGGGGTTTGATCGGTTATCGTCGGCTAATTAACACGGCCCGGTAATGAAGCTCCGTACGTATATGACTGCAGCAACACACAGGAAACACACACGTATGTATAGCATATACTCTTTAACCCTACCTCCTCCACCCCCTTTTAACCATAATCACGATATCCCGATACGGTATACCACAAGTAGTCTACGGTTTGGTTGGCGCGAGCGATCCCCTAATTAGCTGTTCGCTCTTCTTCAGTTGGTTCTTTTGCACAGCAAGCGGATCAACAGACAGCGCAATGCGTTCATTTTTCTCCGGCAATTCTTTTATCTCGGCTCTTTCACCTGCCTCATCTTTTTGTCATACTCAACGCTTCTTGCCACAGCCTTTTCCGTTTTAACATATTCACGTGGGTGTCGGGGGGAGGATTTCTTGTGAAATGTTAGATGAGAAAACCTGTAGTTATGGCGTCATGTAAATTATGCTCTCTGATCTCCACTTGTTCCGATGTTATTCAAGTTTTTTATTCTTTTCAAGTATTATTGAAGAGGTTTTTTCAATGGTAAATGGTAATGGAAAATGCTTGAGAGGAAGAAATCTCGAGAGCTGAATCTAGTTCAATTCCGGATGAGTTACATTTCCTGCCTTCTTTATGGATCTTTTGGAATGCATGTAACTACAACGATTGAAGAATTTTTTTGTGATTGGAAAAATCATTTCCTGAGAGGATCTACGTTTCAATTGTTGGGGCAAATTGACACTGCTAGGACATTCTAATTCTGTAATTCTAAATTCTACTCGTAAAACTTGAAGTGAAAATTTTTGAAATTTTCAGCAGACTGATTTAGATGAAATTTTCGTATATATTCAGGCATGAAAAAATTTAATAGAAAAAACCAGCGAATTCGCTAGAGAATTCCATTGAGATGTTCAATAGAAAATATTCTATAGTAAAAGTCAATAAAATTCGATTATTTTATACAACTTATTTTATTGAGATATTTTCTATAGAATTTGCTCGGCTAAAATTTACCAATTTTTTTTTGTTTTATTTTAATGATGAAAGGGAAAGAAAAATAGAATGGAAAAAACTTGGAAAATTTGGGCCGAGGAAATTCTATAGAAAATATCTGAATAGAATAATTTATGCTGAAAAATCGAATACTATTAATTTTTTCGATTAAATATTTCAGTAGAATCGGCTAAAATCTAATAGAAACATCAATAGAAATCCAGTAGAATTGTCTAGCGAATTTGCTAGGTTTTTCTATTAAATTTGTTCGTATGAAACAATCAGTTAATATCTTGAATAATCTACGAAAATGATCAAAAATTGTGAAACAAGAAAAGTTTAATTTTGTTGGATTTCAACGATCAATAAAAAAATGAAAGATTTCATAGAAATTGCATTTAAATAATCAATAATTTTATGTATTTTTTATATAAATTAATTTTTTCTCCAAGTGTATTTCTCGTCGACTATTTGATAGAGAAAATTCTGGTTGTGGCGTCACATAAAAAATGCGCTCCACTTGTCTCAATGTCATCAAAATTTTCCACTTGTTTCTCAACGATAGATGTTAATAGAAAAACCTTGTAGAGACATGAATTTAATCTGGAGTCAGAGAAGAAGAGATCGATGACCCTAAAAGCCCGTGATCCGCTCTTAAGCCCTGAATCCAATTTCATTTCTACCGGGTCACACACTTCCTGTCCACTTTTTTGATCTTTCAAAGTGCATACACCCTCTCACCGAAAACTGGATTACAAGCGAAACGCATCCGGCTCTCACTCTGAAGAAGCCTAAAAAAACATAATGCGACTATTCAAAGTTCTCTTGAACCAAAAAATTTTGGACGGAAATCAGCATCCCCATTGTTGCCATCCATCTCCAAATGCAATGATTACCCGACTTCCTGCGGTGAAACTCCACCTTGAGGATCTCCACTAGAGAGAAAGAAATTGAATTTGGAATAACTCGGCACCCCTCTATTTGTAACATCAATTAATTTTTTAATTAATCGCACCAAAGTGAGCAGCTCACTGGGGGAAAATTAATGACCTCGCGGTGAATGCCATAAATTTATTAAATCAAACATATTGGGTGCACACATCCACGAGTGCTGTGATGCCTACCACCCAAGGAGGTAGCGCAGTTCTGCCGAAGCGAGTTTTTGCGTAATGTAATGTACGAGTTTAAACGCACCCTGGTGAGTCTAACCGGACCAATTTTAACATCATATATCCATGCTCAACTTGACTCACGTGTCAACGGTGTACACAGCATTGAAATTGCCAGAAAAATTAGGAATGAACATCGGTGAAGGATCAAAACAACTACATGAGGAGGAGAACGTGGTACATTTACCTAACCAGTTGGATATTTTTTAGGACTAGGTCACCCCGGCTGTTGATGCCCTCTCATTATGGCTTTCTTCGATTAATTGTTTATAGTCATTCTCACTGCGAAAAGCAATACCACAGATTAAAATCATATGTACCAATTCATCAGTTGATAAGAACAATTGCCAATTTGAGTAATGGATGGAGGGAAAAATTGTTGAGACATAACACTGTTAGAAAGAAATTGAAATTTCAGGAAATTTCATGGACAATTGAATAGTAATTTTCAACAGAGTGATGTTAAAGTCAATTCAATTGCGTAAATCCTTGACATTTTTGGAGCTGATGATAATTACCTGATGAAAGTTATCAAGAACTTCACTGGAAATATCAGTCAAATATTTTTAATAATGCAAATAGTGAAATTTAATTTTTTTTCCGCAACTTACTCGAATTTTTAATCAAAACATGAATATTCAGTACCAAATTATGCTGAATTCTTCATTAATTGAACATATGAAATTATTTATCCCAATTCCCTGAATTTCTATTCATTCTCCTGGAATAATTGACCTAAAATTCATAGTTTTCATTAATTTAATCTCTAAAACTTTCATTTTGCAATGAAATTCTTCAAAATTCCCTCGGACCACTAACACGATAAAAATTTCTCCGAAATGTACCGTAAATTTAACCCAAAAAATTTCCCCAATTCCCAAAATTGAGTCAACCTCAAAACCCCTGATGAGTTATACTCCCGCAAATTCATTAATGCATTGCACAGTTTCAGATTACTATGTAAAGCAGTTTAAAAAGAAAGAAGATAAGCATTAAGTCTTACATACGAGATGGTTAAAGAACTGGGCGCGAGACACAGTTGGAAGTACATAAAACTACGGCATTAACAGCACGTGGGAGACACGCCTACCTGACGAACCTGCCTCACCATCTCTCTCTCATCCACCTTAACCCTCCATCTGTGCACACTCTTTTATACCACATTGAGGTTGACCAACCCTCGAGTTGTTGGCAATTAACATTGGCAAACGCGAAAGAGGCCCGAGTTCAACGTTAATTAACGAAACGTTAACTCCACTGGATTTTCTCTCGCTGCCACCGCGAGAGATGTGTGCAACTGAGAGAGGGCAATCGACATCAACGATGGGTAGAAACTTTAACTGTGAGAGACGTGGAGGGAAAAAGTCCAGGGAGAATCGGTACCACGGCGGCGCCTTTCGTCTTCTAAGTACAAACTACTTCGCTTGTCGATTCAACGTCTCTTTATCCTCTTTTTCACATCTGATGTTGATTTTTTATTCTTTTCCACTGGTTATTCTATCAGCATTACCTGAATTCACCAACATTTCACGATAACGTTCTACCTCTGGCAATTTGCTAATGATTTTTCCCGTTTATTTTTCCTACTCCATTCATGGAGATACAGCGTGGAAATTACAATGTTGCTAGGAGTCAAACGGGAGTTGGTGTTTGTTGGCAGATGATTATAAGACATGCCGGAAGTGAGAGCTGGAGGAGTTGGATATATTACATTGGACTCCCGTTGACTTTTAACGCGCACACAAGGGGAACGTCAAGGGCCGTCTTGAGTCATGTCATGTTACCAACCTGTCCGGGTTATGCTACCATTGTCATATCATAGAGACGTTCTGTTATGTTCGGGTTGTACTCGGCCGTGGGGAAGATGTCTTGGTTTTCTTGAGGACGATCACAATGGGCAGGTTACAGTGGCCACCTCAATGCGAGTAAATGATCCACCATTCACTGGACGCTCTTCGCCCACCAGCTTAACCATGACGGCATTCATGAGTGGAGATGTAGATGAGCTGTACGAATGGTTATAAATTGTTAGCTTAAATTTCCAGTATACTTTAGGGTGCTTTTATTTTCCCCCAAAAAATCATTTTTCCAACAGTTTCATTTGGAGAATTTCAGAAGCAATTCCGCAGCTACCCTAGTAGAAACTTGAAGGGATTCTGCGACATGAAAAGTTGCAGCGACATTCGCACCGCGCTTTCACGCTGTGGGTCAGTAGTGATGCCGCAGTACTATGTCCCGCTAAGCTCGCTGGTGTGTACCGCGGGGAGTCCGCCCCAAGCTTGCACCGGCCAGCGCATCTCAACGCGCATGAGGTTAGGTTTAATTTATTGACAGATTGGGTTGCGCTGCGTATTGTACTATCGGTACCACAAGTATGTGGAAAAAATGAAAACTGAAAAAAATTTTTTTCACCGGCGGCCAAAGTGTCAGATCTTGGATTTTCTCAGGGGGAAAGTCGGTCAAAGGGTCACGAGGGCCAAAGAGTCAGATCTTGGATTTTTCCAGGGGGAAAGTCGACTTTCGCCAGAATCGACTTTTTTAGCCGGGCGAACGTTGATTCCAATTATTTAAGCGACGGGCTATTCAGAACTCTCAAAAGAATGTGGAAAAAGAGAAAAATGAAAAAATTTTTTTTTCACCCGGAGCCAAAGGGTCAGATCTTGGATTTTTTCAGGGGGAAAGTCGACTTTCGCCAGAATCGACTTTTTTAGCCGGGCGAACGTTGATTCCAATTATTTAAGCGACGGGCTATTCAGAACTCTCAAAAGAATGTGGAAAAAGAGAAAAATGAAAAAATTTTTTTTTCACCCGGAGCCAAAGGGTCAGATCTTGGATTTTTTCAGGGGGAAAGTCGACTTTCGCCAGAATCGACTTTTTTAGCCGGGCGAACGTTGATTCCAATTATTTAAGCGACGGGCTATTCAGAACTCTCAAAAGAATGTGGAAAAAGAGAAAAATGAAAAAATTTTTTTTTCACCCGGAGCCAAAGGGTCAGATCTTGGATTTTTTCAGGGGGAAAGTCGACTTTGATTGATTCCAACAGTAAGTACAGAAAATTGAGTTCACTCCACCATCACTTGACTCGTTCGGTAATTATTTTCAATTTTTTTCTCCGCGCACCTGTCTCACTCCCTGTGGATATCATCGTGAGAGCGGAAATTGGTTTGACATATGTGAGGCACGTGTCTTCGTAATCCTGAGAATTGACACCTTCATCCCACCGAACCTCATTCCTCTAGTCACAAATGATGAAAGAAAATTGCTGCTTCATGATTTCGATTTTGTCCGGGGCACGCAGGACTCGTTCATCACCCAGAAAGTTCATTCTATTCTCGACAAATATTTTTCCTATCGACTTATTTTCTCGTGTGAGGGTGGTCTGAGGTCTCAATTCACCCTCTTGACATTCCAAAGTGGATACATAAATACATATCGATTTGAGGGCACATAAACCCAGCATTAAATGGCTATTAGGGATGAGCTCCGCAATTAACTGAAAATTCGTAAAACAACAGCCAGAAAATTCGAGGACTCTCCAGTGGATGACAGGTGGGCACTGCCCTGGACCAAGTGGCCGTTTCATTTCACCCAGCGGAGACACCTCGAGGGGGCCAACTACGAGCCCTCCAGGTCGATTTATTCCCTACAAGGTGGCGGATATAGACAAAGTTTTTCCATCGGGGTCTCTTGGGGATCCCCAACGGCACACGCCATGTGCTATTCGACACCCCTAATGATGAATTGCACGTCCAAACTACCCCAACCTCCCTCCCACGCACGGAAATACACCACCTCCGGAGATGATGAAGTATTCACCGTGAAAATTGAACTGAAAATATATACCTGCCGGGTTGAAATCCATTTTTCAAATGTAATTGAGGGGTGGTAATCAAAAATTCGAGGGAACGCTAGCGGAATAAACTGTATTTTGAAACTGTTGGCGTGACCGAAATCACTCGAACATTTTCTCCTTAAACGTAACATATATTTTTCAACATTACGAAGTTTTGACTGATAGTTCTGGTCCATTTCTTTGAATTTTTTATTAGACTAGTAAAGGAAGTGCGCTCATGATTGGCTATTAGTGATTTGTGCATATTTTTTTATCATTATGTGATGATTTGTGTATCAAAAAGGAGATAATGCCCGCTTTTTACATGTTTAGATTTGAGAATAAATTTGAGAAGAGATCTTTAAAAAAATTACGGTGAAAAATTCACGTTATAGAGTATGAAGTTCAACGAATAGAATGGAGAAATTATTCCCGAATTTTTATATGTATACATGTATAATGAAATAAAATTAAAAAAAATATATACATTCATTTATCTGTTTTTAAAATTTTTTCAAGATAAATAATGATAATTCTACATACATTATACATTTTATACAAATAAATATTGCGTATTCATAAAAATATTTCACCTATTTTATACTGGAGAATAAAAGATTATAATTCGACTGAAATTCCAACGCATTACATCATTGCAAATTCAAAAATCTGACAAAAATCACGGAAAACTGTGAATTTACGTTCAATTGCCGTATGAAAATTGACAGAAAATGAAGACAATCAAGTAAATATACATTGATAGAAAAACATTGAAATTTCATGAGTAGTTGACTAGTAATTTTCAGAAGAGTGACATTAAATTCAATTTATATTAGGATTTAAAAAATTATGAAATTTCCGATGTGACTGAAAATTTAACGAATTTTCAAATTTTTAAACAGCAGAAACACGAGGATTCCCCAACATACTTTAAATTTTAATCAAACTATGAATATTCATAATTCCGATAGGATATAACGAGAAACAACGTTATAACCACCGACAGCCCCAACATTGTGACGCCGACAGTTGTGGTTTAAAATTGAGTCCCAGGGGCGCTGATACCGCGCCCCGAGAGGGTGCGGGTGTTAGGTGCAGGTCGCCACATGGTGCAATTAAAAAAAATAAAGTAAGGCGAGCCGTCGGTGCGCTTTGTGCCGCGTGTCTCGTCGTGGACCGGTGCCATATGTCAAGAGGCTGATGGTCGGTCGCTCTTTACATGTTTTCCTCCGATTTCAATATTTCCGAAGAGGCACGTGAGGACGAAGATAAAGATGCAGTGTAATCTCAAGTGGCGACTGATAGTCTCGTGATAAGAATTTCATATTTCAATCGCTTCATTTTTGTTTTGTTTTTAGGAAAATTCATTTTCAAAAGAGTGACACTGAATTTGATTTCAATACTCCGGAATTTTTCGAGTTTTCTGGAATTTTTTGATTCTGGGGAATCTAGCGATAAAAATGATCAAAAAATTCGTGCAGGCCGGGCCCTAATTACCCCAGAATTTTCAAAAGTTTTTCTCACGCAATCAATTAAAATTAAAAATAAATTTTTCAAATTAATTATTCTAGTAGACTTCAATTGAAAAATTTAACATTAAAAACGTGAAAATTTATATTCTCATACGAAATCACGAGAGGTACCTCGATATACTTAACACGTTAATATTTTCCCATGCAATCTCAGACAAAGTTCTACCTACCCCTCAACCCAAGGAGACCCGAAGAGGACGAGAAAAAAAATAGTCAATGAATGAAGAAAATGGGAGCGGGTGAGGTAGAAAAGAGGGTTTTCCAGGATTCGGGTAAAACTCTGTGGGAAAGGAATGAATGAACGACGGTGTCCTGTGGTGCTCCAGTATTATGTCCATTGGACAAAGAAACTGGGTCCTCTTGAGAACTCAACGGTGATGAGAAAAAATACACGAATCAAAAGTAGATGAAGTGAGTCAGAAAAAAAAATATTCCCACCCCTTTGTAATCTTTAAGTTGCATACAAGTGTTACCGCAGGACATACAGAGAATGTCTGACGTGTCAACGCGTTGACATCATTCTGATTCTCCCAGAATGCATGAGATTATTTTGAAGATAGAATAAAAAACTCAATGTTTTTTCTCCTTTCATAATGTTTTTTTTTTACCAAATATACTGGAATATGCTCTGGTTTTTAAAAGTAATTTCTTCATTCTCAAAATATTTTCTTTCGAATAATAGATACACATGACAGTCCTAATAATTCAGAGTATGACCATTTTTTTTTAAATTCGTAAAAATGAAATAAAAATTTCTAATAAATAACCCAAATTGACTAAAGTGAAAATACCTCGCTAAATTATAGTACGCAGTCACGATAAAAACTATAATAATAAGCGAAATGTTGCAAATTGACAAAAAAATAGTATTGTATATTCATTTCATCCAAAAATCCCATGATTGACACTTGATTAAAATTTAGTTTGAAACGAGTAAAAATTCGGTCGAGATAAATCAAATTTAAATTTTTTTTCAGAATATTCACATTGTAATTTTTAATTGCACACGGTTCTGACGATAGAAAAACTCAATAACTTATGAGAACGCAATAAATTAAGTAATTTAAATTTTATCCGAAAATCCCTAGGGACTAACTTTTGGGTGGTATTATCTTGCGATATACCTTAAACTCATGTAGAAAAAGACGAGATGTTAGCAAGTGGGAGTCAGGTGTGTCGACATTTCGTCCTTTTCCCCCACTCTCTTTGTCCTTTTTCTCGTTCCCTTTCTACTCTCTTT
Organism: Diachasma alloeum; assembly: GCF_001412515.2. Lineage (NCBI taxonomy): Eukaryota > Metazoa > Arthropoda > Insecta > Hymenoptera > Braconidae > Diachasma > Diachasma alloeum. The sequence continues at coordinate 675,065 of NW_021680373.1, forward strand.
TTCAATGGAACAAAGAACCCGAATCCGCGTAAAAGCGATACTTGTCGCGCTGCCGATAGACGAGGTGTCTTCGAGGCGGCGAAACTTCAGAAGAAATAAGAAACGGGATTGAACTCGAAAGGAATGCCAAGGAATAATGGAAAATATGTACAAAAAAATCATTAAAAAAACGTTTGATCGAAGATTATCGAGGAGCACTTTGGGAATATCTCGAAAAAACTGTAAAGCTGGGTGAAATGGGAAAATAATAAAAATTCTTTTGATAACGAATCGATTAGAATTGAAATCTCCGGACTTTTTAATGCGTTTTTAACCCGAGAAACTACTTTCCTCCTGTTAAAACGACCCAACATTGGGCTCTACGAGTGATGCTATTAAAGAAATAGAGAAATTTCACGTGACATCGAAAAAAAACTGATTGTTTTGTCCCAAAATTCCTTTATTTATTAGAACACTTGCTAAACGCCGAGTTTTTTTCTCCTCCGCAGGTTCCACCGCCCAAAAAACCCATAAATCACTCCGAAATTCCCCAAATTCCTGGTCACTCTGTCCCTACTAACACTTGTTCCCCCCCGGATATATCCCATTCTCAGCGTCTTCATTCACTCCGGACAAACGACAATGCCACCTTACGTTTTTTTTTTCCCTCCTCGACCCAATACGAATTTCGCCGATCCATTGATCGATTCATGGGATCGTTTCGGAATTTGAGAAAGGAAACACCCCCCTGGATCCTCGAAAATGGTCACGTCGTCACGGTTGCGGAGCAGGAGAGAATTATTCAGTTTCCTCTCCATTATTGTTCATTCTCCTCTCTTATTTCGCTTTAATGCTTGTTGATTTTATCGTGTTTACATTCCTTTGGAATATTCTCGTGCATTATTTGAGATTTTTTGGGGTGGCTAGTACAATTTATCCAATTTACTGCATTTTTTTAATGAATTACCAAATTTTTTAAGTTTTCGTTTGAATTTTCTGATGAATAATCACTGAAAATTAAGCCAAGTCTTAATGTGAAGGTTTTAACTGAAGATTATTAATGATTAGACCGATATTTTTCATAAAATACTGATTATTCAGGTGGAAATGTTGAGGAAATGTGAACATTCTGTGAATTTTTATGACATGAAATTTCCTAATTTCCAATAAAAAAATACAGATTTACGCTAGAATATTTAGTCAGTCCTCGTTTTCTCATATGTTTAGAGTTACTATTGACCACTAAAAAATTATAATTTTTTAATTTTATGTTGGCAAATTCCCTAGATAAAGAAAATAATACTGTTCAACTTCCAGTTAACTCTGTTACAAATCTGTGGCTGAAATTTTTGAATTACTTCTTGGAAATTTCAATCTCACTATAGTTTCACTGGAATTTCAAGAAATTTTGTCGTTGATAATTGAAAATTTCACGGAAAACTCGATGGAAAATACAACTTTTAGTTTAATTATTTCATGAAAATTGATAGAAATCAAGGGAATTCGGATAACTACATTTTTTATTTTGCAATTCATTGAATATTCATCTTGTAATTGAAAATTTAAATAGGCCAAGGGCTTTTCATCTTCCTGGTGCTCAAAAACTCAGAAAACTGAAATTTTATGATTTTTTTCCATTTCAATCACGTTTGATATCACTCTCCGTTGAATTCCACTATTCAAAATTTCCACTTTCCCTTATCAACAAAACTCAAGTCTTGAATTCTTTAGGTTTTCAATAAAAATTGTCAACGAACAGGCACATATTGTTCATAAAAACACATATTCACGTGAAATTGTCTGCAACTTCGAAAAATCTCAAAAAAACTCGAGTGTTCCCCAACGATTCCCCATAAATATCCACCAAAACCCCAAAATTTCAGCCACAAGTCCCCCAGCCTTTAATATCCACCATAAAAGTCCTCATAATAATGAAAACAAGGCTACAAAGTGGGTGGCAATCTATTCTCTACCGTGCTACCATAGTCAATCTCCAAAAACACGACAAAACAGGATCAAAAATACCGTATCCCGATAATGGATGAGAGCCGAATCTAAAGTGGGTGTGGACGAACACCCTAGCGCATAATGGAGATTCAACTTCTTCTCCTTTTATTCGAAAAAAAAAAATCCGAACAAAGAGATGAGACTCGCCACGTGCTTTTATACTCTCATGTTGCGTCTCGATATACGTATTTATAAACTCCAGCCTCTGTATTTCATACCGATAAATCTCCCGTGTTCCCTGTTTTCGTTGGCTGCTCGTCCAACCGTACATGTCTAAATCTCCCGTATCGTACAATTCAATGTCATATAAAAGTGGGTGGAAAAGTTATCGAGTGTCCTTTTATGACAAACGTGTCCATAACCTGGCTTATACTATTTTTTTTTATTCCCCTCATTCCGACCGATTTTTTTCCCTCCAAATCTCCTCACTTTTTTGTGTCAAAAATTTTCTTTGTTGAAACGAGATCATCCCGTTCCTGTTCATAGACTCCACAAGTGGATTCACATATTCTTTGTCGATAAATCTGGGAATGCCCACTTACCTGGGACATTTATTAATTTTTCTCACGTTCAGGTGACAATTTTGTTACAATGTCGTATTTTGGGGAAATGGTCGCATCAAATATTTCAGAGGACTTCAATAATACGAAGACTGATGTATTAGGAAAGTATATTCATCATGTGTAATTTATATAAAGTGATTGTGCCAAAGAAATTTCAAAGAATTTTAATATCGAAAATTGACAAATTTATGGAAAAATAAATGGAAATTGTAGTTTTCAGTTTCATTATTTCATAGAAATGAATAGAAATGAGAAAAATAGAGCGTAATTTAATACTCAACATTCACTCTTTGATTGACAATTCAACAAAATTGACGAATTTTAGCCTTCGAGCTGCTCAAAAAATTTATATTTCATTAAATTTTCATTGAAACTTAAAATTCGATGTTTTTAATTCCTTAAATCGACTTCAACGTCACTCTCGAAAATTCCTGTCCACAATCCCCAGAATTTCAATTATTTCCTAACGAAACATCACTCATAATTTATATAATTTATTGAAAAGAATTCAACAGAGGAAAAAATTATTCGCATTAAAAAAAAAAATGTGATTTGAAAACATATGTCATCATATGCATTTCGAAATATATTATTACCTAATTTTTTCCTCAGTCTCGCCTTCAATCCAATTATTCCACCCTCTCCTCCACGACATATAGTAATGGAGAACTCAAAAAATAAATACGTCCCGGAGAAAGAAAAAGTTGGAGACAATGGTTAGTACCCTGGGGCACTAATAACGAAGCACAATCGATCGAATCAGAGTCCCCTAAGGTTCAACATTGAGATCGAACCGGTCATACTCTTCTGCGGGAGGTCACCCAAGACCATCTCGGATGTGTCATTGGCGAGTTTTAGAGACTGGCAATCCGTTATAAAACTCGGCCCCATGATTATTTTCTTGAATCATGATCGCACGATTCAAATCTCCACCTGCGCCCGGATCTTTTTGTCTCATTCCGCTGTGCTCTCTATTCTCACGATACGATGTGCCCCCCCTCCCCTCCCCCGTCCCACAACGATCGTCATTTCTAGATGGAGAAAACCAATGAACCTTGCAGAGTCATTAAAATTGAGAGATGGGACCTGTTCTAGTCCTACAATCGACGATTGCGTAAGTAATAAAGAAGAAGAGGAAAGTCAAAGTTGAGAGAGGAATTCGGAAGAGGAAAGAATTATTCGAGTTTAAAAAGAATATTGTGATTTGAAAGCTTAACGAAGTGTTGATAAACAAAAAGTCCTTTCGCAATATAATGAATTTTGCCCTAGTTTTTTATAATAATTTTAAATTTTTCTTGTTTGAATTTTTGTTGTTTTTATTGAGCTGAGCAAGGCGACCACTAAAAATGCTTTACTGAATTTCTTCTGTAAATTTTAGTTTTTGGAAGTTTCGCAAATCATCCGTGGAGTTTGCAAAACCCAAAAAAAAAGAAAAATTATGATAATTAATCATTTGGAATTAAATATTTGATTGAATGGAAAAGCACGAACTGCACTTTATCGAAAAATCAATGGAAAATGTAAATTATAAATCTCATTTAATTTTAATTATCCCCTGAAAATTAATAGAAGTCTATTCCAAATATTCATGTTTTGATGAAAAATTCAGGTAACTCTATAAATTCTCGTCCTTCACTTCTTCAAACATTTTGAATTTAAGGATGCTTATCCAAAATCGCAAGTATTAAAAAAAATGATTTTTTCCCCTAAACCTCATTTAATATCACTCTCCTGCAAAATAACCAGTCAACAGTCCACGAAATTTCAATTTGCATAAAAATGTACGTGTGCAATAACCCGACATATTTCCCCAGAAAATCCCCAACCACAAGATTCCCAGATAACACCACCAGTAGACGACTACCATGTGCGTTGTTCACCAAGTTGGCGCTGCAACAGAGGCAATGGTAATGACACCTGATACTCAGCTTGGAACGCGTGACCCGGAAACCGAGACGTCGAGAATTTTTCGTCGTACACACCGCGGGAGGAGCTGTTTTCAGATCTAGATTTCACGGAGTCTCTCTCGTTTCCACTCTTTCATTTTCATTTTCCTCTTTTTGTTCCCCAGCATTCCTCCGTCTCACTCTTTCACTCCCTCAGCCCCACCGCAACGCCAGCATTCAGCATTTTTGCCCAAGTGGATGAACCTTGATGCGCACTGTCCACGTATTGGTTGAAAAACCAGCTGTACATTATCCACACAAGAAGAGTCAAGACAGAGATTAGAGGTACGCGATGGCGTCTCTCGTTCCTCCGTTTGTCCTGTTGTTGGTCTCTTGGCGGGGTCAACTCGCTTTGGGGCATCGTGTTCATCGTGCCAACTGCCGACTCTCCAGTGGATAGTCTCAACTTCTTCTGGATCTTTTTACCCGGAAATGAGGTGGTCACTGGTCTCGGTTATTTCTACCTTTATCTGGTCTCACCTCCAATTTACCCGAACTTTGTAAATAAATGTTGACGCATCCACAGGCAACAGAATGAGTTTTAATTACACGGAGAGAAATATTCGATAAAAATTACGTATCTTTTCTTTACGAATCGATTGAAATACTGACAATTAGAGGAGATCACGGAACGTCCCATTTTGCCCGACTCTCCCCCACTTGGATATCCTGAAATGCAGGATTGATTCAACATTCTGTTTTGCCTCACAGTGCAACGAATCGATCCCAAAAACCACACCTCAAGGTTCACCCCAACCCATTAAACCCCTCAAAACGATCCCAAGCGAAAGGAAATTTCCCTCAATTAATGACAAGGATGTCCACACCCTCGCCTCTCGGATATTCGCTTCACCGATCGAAAAATCGTCTTGTGAATCGCACACGTCGTGCCCTCTTACGCGTGACCAAGCCACCTTCCACTCTTTATTCCCCAAGTTGCTCCCTCGAAACAGTGTGTAACCTCATTAGTCCCCTGATGTCTTTCTTAATTGCCATCACCAGCACTCCCCCGCATCCTCCATCCCCCCAATGGCCAATACCCGACAACATCTTGCCGATCGTTTCGGCGCCCACGGTGCACGATGCCGATCTTCAGACTCCACCTTGTTAAATTAATTAATTCTCCACCTCAACATAATCCCAATGACACAAGTACCTCAATTTTCGTTCTATAAAAATCCCAATTACACCCGCTTAATTTTCCTTTCTAATATTTCCAACCGATTCTCATCATTTGTAGTCAACATGTTAACTTCATTAGGTAACTAATTGCTTAATCATTATAATTCAGTGGAAAAATTAATATGAATTGCGATTGTTAGGTTAATTATATTATCAAAATTGAGAGAAATTAATTGGAACATTAACAATTATTTGCAAATTCTGCATAATTTGGTGCTGAATATTCATGCTTTGACTAGAAATCCAAATAAAATGAGAAATTATCGTCTTCGTTTAACATGAGTCTCTTAAAAGTTAATGAATAAAATAAATCTCAATCCCTTTTTAACAGTGGAATTCCAAATATTCATGTTTTGATTGAAAACTTGAGGAAAATAAGGAATTTATCGTCATTCTGTCGGCCAAAAATTCGGAAATTTATTCAGTTTTCAGTGAAATTTAAAATTGCATGATTTTCTCAGCTTAAATTGAATTTAATATCGCTCTCCTGAAAATTAATATTGAATATTCAAGGGAGAATTAATGTTGAATGGCATTTCAATGTTTTTCTAAAAGTGGAATTTCAAATGTTTCATTAATTTTCCACCTCCGCCTCATCTCAATGATACAACTACCTCAATTTTCAATCTCAAAAAACCCCAACTACACCCACTTAATTCTTAATTCTTAATTTCCAGCCGATTCTCATAATTTCTAGTCAACAGATTAACTTCATTAGGTAACAAATTGCCCAATGATCATAATTTACTGGAAAATCAACAGGGATTGTTATTTTTATTTCAATTATACCACGAAAATTCACAGAAATTAATTCGGTCATTAACAATTAATTGAAAATTCACGTAAAATGAGAAAATTATTGTCTTTCTGCTGTTCGAAAATTCGGAATTTCCTTGAATTCTCAGTGAAACTTCAAATTGCACGATTTTCTCCTCCTAAATTGAATTCAATATTGCTCCCCTGAAAAGCAATCCTAAAATTTCAAACTTTTCCTAAAACCGAAATTTCAAATGTTTCATTAATTCCCCCCTCAGCCCAATTCCAATGACACAACTACCTCAACTTTTAATCTAAAAAAACCCCAACTACACCCACTTAATTCTTAATTCTTAATTTCCAACTGATTCTCATAATTTCTAGTCAACAGATTAACTTCATTAGGTAACAAATTGCCCAATGATCATCTAAAACCTTGATTAATTAGCTGCATTCCCACGATTTACTGTAACTGAGTCATTTAAGGTCATCCCGACACACATCGATCAACGATTAAATTTCTCACGGTGCCTCAATAATCCAAATGAATGACTAAACCCCGAGAAAAATTCACCAATTCATTTGGCAAATAACCGGACGCTTCGGGCAATTAATCCCCGAAGGAGAGAGGTGAACGCTTCGACCCACGTCTTCCGGCCAATATATCGATCGATTGATCGATACCCACTTGAACTCTGAATCGACAGGAGGGAGGAGGGAGGGAGCGGAGTACAGAGGGAGGGGCAGTTGGATCACCTTCGTACACCGATCGTCAACAACTCTGCCGATACTTATGTACACTTGGGCCATTGTTACTATAACCCACAGGATGATTTAAACTCTTAGCCCATGAACACGAGACTCCCGCTGTCAGGCGAAACAACGACGTTCCCACTTTGACCGATACACAATCGTCCTCATTGTTGAATTGTTTTTCCCCGCGTTCTTTGTTCATTTTTAAATGTAAAAAAAAAATAAACACGAGATTTCCAATTGTCTGGGGATAATTCAAATGACATGAGAGACTTGTAAAAAAATTGATGGGGGAATGAATAAAGATGTGACTGTATTGCATATTTTATAACACTGCGCGAGGGTTTTATACAAACAACTTGTTGAATATCTTCCTTGGTACGCAGCATATCCATAAATAAATTTGTACCAAGAGGATCGATCGGGATAGAGGGAGAGAGTTCATCCCCAGGGGTGCAGTTTGATAGTCTCAACTTGTTCTGGATCTTTTCACCCGGAAATGAGATGGTCACTCTTTATTTCATCTTCTCTTCAATTTACTCAAAGTTTCTCAATAAAAATTGACCCATTCAAAGTGAACAAAACGACTTCTAATTAGTTTCTTAATCCTTTTTTTTCAATTTGTCGTAGGTCTGTTCAATTATTCCATGAAAACCGATAGAAATCTAGAACATTTAGGTGTATATATTCTCGCAATTTCAATTAATCGAAAATTCTACTCCTTTATTAATAACAGACAATTGTCCTCATGGATGAACTGCTTTCCTTGCGTTCTTTATAAGTTTTATCAAGTAAAAAAATAAAGACAAGATTTTCAATAGTCTAAGGATAATTCAAATGACATGAGACTTGCAAAAAAAAATTGATGGGAGAATGAATAAAGATGTGACTGTATTGCATATTTTATAACACTGCGCGAGGGTTTTATACAAACAACTTGTTGAATATCTTCCTTGGTACGCAGCATATCCATAAGTAAATTTGTACCAAGAGGATCGATCGGGAGAGAGGGAGAGAGTTCATCCCCAGGGGTGCAGTTTGATAGTCTCAACTTGTTCTGGATCTTTTCACCCGGAAATGAGATGGTCACTCTTTATTTCATCTTCTCTTCAATTTACTCAAAGTTTCTCAATAAAAATTGACCCATTCAAAGTGAACAAAACGACTTCTAATTAGTTTCTTAATCCTTTTTTTTCAATTTGTCGTAGGTCTGTTCAATTATTCCATGAAAACCGATAGAAATCTAGAACATTTAGGTGTATATATTCTCGCAATTTCAATTAATCGAAAATTCTACTCCTTTATTAATAACAGACAATTGTCCTCATGGATGAACTGCTTTCCCTGCGTTCTTTATAAGTTTTAGCAAGTAAAAAAATAAAGACAAGATTTCCAATAGTCTAAGGATAATTCAAATGACATGAGACTTGCAAAAAAAAATTGATGGGAGAATGAATAAAGATGTGACTGTATTACATATTTTATCACACTGCGCGAGGGTTTTATACAAACAACTTGTTGAATATCTTCCTTGGTACGCAGCATATCCATAAATAAATTTGTACGAAGAGGATCGATCGGAATAGAGGGGGAGAGTTCATCCCCAGGGGTGCAGTTTGATAGTCTCAACTTGTTCTGGATCTTTTCACCCGGAAATGAGATGGTCACTCTTTATTTCATCTTCTCTTCAATTTACTCAAAGTTTCTCAATAAAAATTGACCCATTCAAAGTGAACAAAACGACTTCTAATTAGTTTCTTAATCCTTTTTTTTCAATTTGTCGTAGGTCTGTTCAATTATTCCATGAAAACCGATAGAAATCTAGAACATTTAGGTGTATATATTCTCGCAATTTCAATTAATCGAAAATTCTACTCCTTTATTAATAACAGATAATCGTCCTCATGGATGAACTGCTTTCCCTGCGTTCTTTATAAGTTTTAGCAAGTAAAAAAATAAAGACAAGATTTCCAATAGTCTAAGGATAATTCAAATGACATGAGACTTGCAAAAAAAAATTGATGGGAGAATGAATAAAGATGTGACTGTATTACATATTTTATCACACTGCGCGAGGATTTTATACAAACAACTTGTTGAATATCTTCCTTCGTACGCGGCATATCCATAAATAAATTTATATCAGAAGAATCGATCGATAGTGAGAGAGAGTCCATCCCCAGGGGTGCAGTTCGGCCAGTTTGTAAAGGTTTATATTATACAGACTCATATACACAAACCGGCGCGAGTTTTCAACCACCAGGTTACCGCCTCCACACGCGTGTCGTTCACAATATTCCAATAATATTGTTCTACAAATACGTAAGCACACGTCGATCTTGTAACTTCCCCCCGACTTCTGCACTACATTCCTCTTATCCGGAGGCTTTTTTACTCCTGCATTCGCGGATTTTATTACTTTTGTTCTGGTTTAAGGACACACGTGTGGATAGAATATGGTGTGGTGTCCGATACAAGAGTAAAAATAAGACAAAAGCGGCGGGGTGGAGGAGGATGAGGATGAGAGAGGGAAGGAAGAAATGTGTGTGCCCGCACTCCACTGAGTTATGGACACATTCGGGATTTCTTCGGGTTGTTGCCGCTGTCGCCGGGGCACCGTGGAAAAGGGCGCCCCGTTTGCTTTATTGAATTGGGTTACATGATTTACGATACCGCCTACTGTACGAAGGGGGTCTCTCGCACTGGGGGGAATACTCGTGATACGACGCAGGATTTTACGTGACGTTGATTGACGTCATTTTCCGTAGATAATGGTTTATGATGATTTTTTTTGCCGGGAGAAAGTAGGGGTGAGACGCGAGATTCCACACTATTTGAAATTATTTGAAATTTCAGCTACAGCTGAACGGATTCATATTGCAATGACATCTAGAATTCTCAAACTCATTTTGAAAATTGAGCCTGGAAATTGCAATTCCATTAAATACGTTAAAATTCAAACGATTTTTCAGTACCAAAATGTGGGAAAATTTCATATAAATAAGTAATTATTATAAATTTCAATATTTGCAACTTTGAAATTTCAGAAGTAATTTTGTAAGAGTGCGATTTACCTCTTAAAATTTTTTATCAAGCTGTAATTTTACTGGAATTTAAAGAATTTTGTGATTAAAAATTCATAATTTGATGAAAAAATCATTGTAATTATAAACGTCAGGTCAATTATTCCACAAAATTTCGGTGGAATTATCACTGGATAAAAATTTCTAAGCATTTCACCTGAAATTTCAAAAAAATTTCAATACAATGCATTCGCATTTGTATTGCATTGCTTTGAATCTATTCATATTCACTGAGAATTACATATTTTTCGAAATTTTCCCCACATGATTCATCTGACAACACCAATAAGTGTTGAATTGTCAATTTCATGACGTGCATTGTATAATATATCTGAATCCTTATCAGAACAATCAACGGTACTCCATCAATGCCCTTATTACCCTGTTACAATACGTATCGGCAATAAGTATCTTCCCCGGTGTATATGTGTCGCCCGCGGGGAGAGTTTTTGTAAATTCACAAGTTGACCGCGACCACACGTGCGGGTCGAAGAGGCCATGAGTCGTGAATTTCGCGACCTCTCACGCATAAATATTATCAATCGGTATTTGTGCGGCACATTTGTCTGATTGCATAATTGATAAATCTACTTACCCATCGCGAGCCTGTCTCCCTTCGCTGCGTTCTCTGAAAAACAGAAATATTTTTAAACTATCTAATCACAAAGTTGAATCATAATAAAATTTGAAATTAAATATAATATCTCAACTTTCCAGAAAATCATTTAAACATGAAAAAATTACGTACATGAATGAAAATATGACAGTTAAAATTTGAAATTGAAGGAAGTTAGTGAATTCTCATCTTTTGGCTAAAATTTCATAGAATTTCATAATTAAAAATTCACAATTTGCCGAAAAAATCAAAGAAAACTGTAAATTTCAATTCAATCATTCCCTGAAAATTCATAGAAATCAGGAAAATTGAGCGTAATTTGGGACTGAATATTCATTTTTTGACGAAAAATTCAATTAAGTTAAGAAATTCTCGTCTTCCAGCTACTCAAAAAATTGTAATTTCATTAAATTTCCAGTGAAATCTGAAATTTCATGATTTTATTCGCCGAAAGTACACACATTATCAATTGGTATGCGTGCAATAGATCTCCCAGGTTGCACAATTGATAAATCTTCAAATCCTCCACCCTATTCATCGCAAATAAAAATAATTTTGACCTATCTAATCACGAATTTCAATCGTAATGAATTCCCAACAAAAATAAAATCTCCCAACTCCCCAGAAAATCATTTAGCCATAAAAATATTACGTATGTGAGTGAAAATATGACACGTTACACATCGATGGTAATTATAGATTGTGTCTCTGGAATAGCGAGTCCCCCTTGGCACTCCATCTTATCCGATTTTACTTATTAAAAATGAAAAAAAAGAACGGTGTGATCGTAATTATTGTAACGTCTATAACAGGATTATAACCGACAACTTGGCCGTCCGCCCCTGGCACGATCGATTCTAAACTTCGATCGATGAATGTTTTCCCCGGTATATATACAACATTTGTGGTTGGAACGAGCGCCAAAGGATAGAAAGAATACCACGACGAATCGACAACCGCAAAAGATGCTAAAGGAATCGATGAAGATAGGGGGGAATGATCGAGGAGTCAGTAGATTATATACTTATATACATATATACTGATTCAAAAAGGCAAGGAGTTTCTTATACCGAATTAAATCGAGCATAACGCCCGAGTTGTGCAGACGAAACCGCAGGGCTCTGATGCATCCCACTTTATCACGATCTATTTTAATTTTTCCGATTGTTTTATTTATGGCTCTGATTTGAGTGCGAAATGCGAAAATTGTTGATTTGAGAGGGAGAGAGAGTGCACTCATGCCTTGATTAGGTTAGAAACAATCTGGGTGGTCCGGAGTTATCAAAACTCGGACAAACTGCCAACACGACAGCCCTGCCATAACCAATTTGACTCAACGTCAGTGGATTCTATTGCACTCGACAGTCGACAAATTCGCGTTTGTGCCTTGTAGGCGAGAAGCATCTGAATCGTGTTTATCAGCACCTCTGCAACACCCCCGTGGACTGATCTCAATACTCATTGTCTTTAGATTGTCGATAATTTATCACTTCGTGTCAATGCGGTGGAAAGAATGGAGACAAACGAGCTTGAATGGAAATTCAGGCACTGTGAGAGAAATTCTACCTGTATTTCCAAGGATAATAGGCCTTTGAATAATTGATTGTTGTTTAATTGATGGCCCCTCGCCGACTTGAACATAATTGGGAATCGATTTGAGAATTAATTTTTCGCCGTGGCTATTCGCACTACCACACGCAGCGTGTGACACGCTGCGGCACACGCGGCGAAATGTAATGCAGATGATTCTAAGGATGATTTTCCGACCAGGGGAGACTCCTAGACCCCACTGGACAATGTTGACACAACTCTAGTTTTCAACGGTTTAGACTAAGCCTTCCGTAATTTTTACCTGAATCTTCCGAGAATAATTACGATACCGTCACTTAAATTTTCTGATTCGATTCCATAATCGATGAGCGGAATTGTGAGTTCCGTAATTTTTACTGAACATTTCTCGCCGTGCAGAATCAAAGTCCCCGCTTGAGTCTCCTAACAAACCGATTCATCCTCAACCCATGAATATATCATTCAAAATAAATCCCTTTCCGATAAAACCAAAGAGTACTTAAACCACTCGAGTCCGTAAAATTCACTTCTAAGTAGCATACCCACTCGCAGTTAGATATAAACCACATAAGCTGTTTTCATATTCCGATAAGCAGCACGCGCGCGTGCGACCAACGGTCGTTTTAACGATTTCATAAATGAGATAGTCCTAGGTACGAGTGGCTAATTAAGAGATAAGTCCTAAGAAGTTACACTCGAGACATCTTCAAGAGTGACATCAGAAGTTCTGTCCAACTGGATGATACACTAGAAGATACCCCAAGCGCTAATTAATAACAATTTCAACAAAAACATAACCGAAAAATTGTGAAACATGAAATTGCTGGGGTAGAATAATCAGTGATTTTAGTAACAAGTCTATCCTGATCATTTGACCAACGATCAAGTAAAACAACATCGTCACGCGTGTACCTGAGGTGGGTTAACCAGACGCTGGAGTCCCTGGAGTTATAGTTATCGCTCGAGTTAGAGCATAAAAATGAAGTGGAACAGGCGCTGTGAGGAGTCGCTTGAAGGAGATGCGCGCGAGGGGAAGGGGGGTGGTGGGAGGGATGGGGGGAATGTGCAGTGGTGCGTGCTTGGAGTGGATGGCACGTTAGTTGGCCAAAAGAGAGGAGAGAATAAGTAGATAGAAGCCACATTGGTGAAGCACAAGGTAGAAACCTGGGCGACCAGCCGGGGCAGGTAGTCCACTGGTATATCTGTACCAGACCTGGTTGTATTTGCGGACAGGGTCGTAGCCAGAAGTTGATCCACGGTTATGGCCGTACCGCGCTCTTGTTCGTCCGATTCACCAACGATAACGCCCGCACTCTCGTGCAATATTCCCACTACCTCCTTCGTTTTCATTCTCATGTATGCACCATTGAATCCTTTTCGATGTCTTGAATATACCCCTTTTGATACTTACTCTTACCACGGGAGTTTGGAAATAAACTTTCGAGTTAAGGGGGAGAGAGAGAGAGAGAGAGGGAAAAAAAAGTGTTTTTACATTTACTTGTGGTGCACTCTGTCCTGGATGACCCGCTGTGAGCACAAAATTTTTTTGCCTCCCGGTTGCGGGATAAAAATATTCGTGGTGGAGAGAAAAATATATTCTGATAGGCGGTTGAGATGAAGTGGTTTTAGATGATTGGGCTTCTTTCAATTAGTAATTTATGAGGTTATTTAATTTATCTGAAATTTTTAAATTGAGAATTTGAACTGATTTTTAATCAAGAAAAAATCAATGGAAACAGTGAATTTAAGTACTGAATATTCATATTTTTATTAAAACTTAATGGCAGTTGGGCAATTCTAATTCTCCTGCTGCTCAAAAATTTGATACTTCATTAAATTCTGGGTGAAACTTAAAATTCAATGAATTTTTCTCAAAACAGAATCCAATGTTACTCTCTCTAAAATTATTGCAACATTGAAAAATTTCAACTGAAATTTCCAATATATTTTTGAGAAATTTTTATCACATATTTCCACTGGAATTTCAAGGAATTTCGTCATTGGAAATTCCAAATTCTGTGGAACAATCGCTGGAAACTATCAATTCCACTCCAATTAATCTATAGAAATGAGGCAAATTTAGGTGAATATATTCTTCAATTTCGATTGAAATTGGCAAATTTTCACTGTCCCACCCCCTAAATTAAATTCAACTTTAACGTATAATTTATTATGCCAATTATTCAATTAAAATCAACTAAAAGAACTCTGAGCTAAACTAACCCGACAATGAATACTGCACACTAAAATGTTAATGATGATTGTTCTCCAGTCATTATTATGTCAAAGAGCAAAGATTGAACGCTATTAATGTCACCGAAAGTTGCTATCAGTTTGGGAACGGCATTACAAATGCCAAAATTCACCTTTAAAATCAAATTAAATTTACAGTCACGCCATAAAGATTAAAATATTATTCACGAAAATATCTCGGTTGAAAATCAGGATGGCGCCTGAGGGGGTTACGAGAGGAGAACATTATCTACCACCTATCGTATTCAAAAGGCGAAACTGTTGGGAGTGAGAGTGAAGCGTTGGCGTATGATCGCGTTGCAGGTTGCTGACTAGGAAGGTACTGCCCCGATGGAATCCTCATGTTTGTTCTATCTCCACTTGAGAAATGGTGTTATATTCACTATCGTGAATACGCCCACGTCCACCACAATACAGGTGTGTCCTTCTGTTCATATTCATTCTTTTTTTTCTCTCTCTCTCTCTCTTTCATTCGTGTGTCCTTTCCTTCATTATTATTATTTTTTGATTTTTTTTTTCAGTTCAATTTTATATCTTGGACACTGGGGAGACTTTGTTGTGTCCAATAGGTATGCCAACGCCACTTTCTTCGGCTGTTTATGGAAAACACGGGGGGAACTGTTGCTGTTGGAATGAAAACACGTAAAGCCAGCGGGTTCACGAGCCAATCGCACCTGCACGATTCAACCCGCGCGTTACAAACTCTACTTGATACTGATTTTACACAATTATAGGCAAGGGTTAGTGAACTCCAACGCACCTGATCGCACTGAGGTTTCATGGTGAAAATTATTTCTTTCGGTTTACGACTGTTGTTCGTAATTGAGAAAGAATGACATGGGAAAACCCGTTTTGCCCCAATAGTTTTCAAGCCATTGCAGAAATTACTTGCGCAGAATGAGTCATGTTTTTGTAATTCGCGTGTAATTTACTTACTCTAATTAACGATTTGGAGATTTTTAAAAAATTTTAAATCAATAAAATTATTGATAATCAGCTGCATTAAAATAACAAAAATTGTTTTTTAAACATTCCATTGTAAGTAAATTTTATAAGTAAATTATGCAAATTGTTTGAACTCTTGGAAGTCTTATTTTTTTTTGATAGAACTGTTTTTTGATTAAAATTTTGAATTTAAACTGGGTTTTTTACTTTTTCTACAAAAATATATCTTGGATTGAAGACTCATTTACTTACGATTTCATTATAAAAAAAAGTCGCAATAATAAAAAATTCGGATTTTTTCAAGTGGTTTATAATTTTTTTCCTCTAAAAATAGATTTGCCTCTTTTTCAGAGTCTGAAAGTGGTTCCAAACACTTTCAAATAATTAATTAAATTGAAACCTCTAATTTTTTTCACTAATAATCAACTACACGTGTTGAAGAGCACTTATTTTTTCATTAAAGAAAATTTTCTGGACAGAAAAAAAATGTTTTTGTTCTCTGCAACATTAACCATTTTCTAATATTCGGTCACCAAAATAAATGGATAAATTTAGTCGCTAAAAAAGTGCAACAACAAGAATGAATGTCTCACCCCCGAATCACCAAAGACCTTGAAATTTTAATTGACGAAAAATTTTGTTGACACATTGATACCCAAACAATTCACAATCCCCATGTATCGTCGAAGCCAGGGTAGTAAAGCCAATCGAACGTTGGAGTTAACGTGTCTCTCGGGGATCGTGTCGCTGGTGGGCGTCATGAAACGATCATAAATACTGTGAGGTCCGGCATATGGGTTATACCTGAAAATTATTTTTTCACCTCAAACAACCAATTGGAAATCAACTAGTCCCCGTGACACCGTGTTCACAGCTCTACGAGTCCAACTAACAGATTATTGAGATGTTAAATGTCTCAGAACTAATTTCCCTTCAATTCTCAGGTTGAAGCCATTAGATAATTCCCGTAATATCTACGACAAATGGCTTTTCCATTGGAATACAAATGACGAATAATATTTCCCGGCTACTGAAATCCATATGAAGTTGTTCTATAATTCTCTATTCGATCTATTATCTTTTTATTTCTCAATCAATTCGAATTACTAGCACTGAATTTCACTATTTGACCTGCTGCACATTTTATGATATCAACTATTATTTTTTATTGGTTGCTAGATTTTTTCTTTCATTTTTTTACAAATCATTTTATGCATTACTTATTTTATTACTTATCATTCGTATCATTCTTCATGAACAATTAATATTTTTAAAAATACTGGGGCAAGACGGCTCGTTTTTTCTCTAATTCAGTACAAAATTTCCCTCACATGAACAATACCATCCGTAACATTGAATACCCATTGAAATATAAATGACGAATAATATTCCCCAGCTCCTAAAATCCCAAGAAATTGCTCTGTACTTCTCCACCCCACGATCTTTTCATTTCCCAGCCAATTCGAATTATTACCTCCGAAGTAATCAAAATATGTAAACAAAAACTATCGAAAAAAAAAGTGGACGTTATTTCGAGTGTGAAACCACTGAGTTTCACGATTTGACCTGGTGCACGACCTCGTTGATCGTAAATTTACCGACATTGCGGTTGTCACCGTTGTTGAGACTCTTTACGATCCAAACGAGAGTGGGCTCGTATTCTCCCTTGTCCAATGAATACCACCGGCAAACCAATATATACAGAAGAGAACAAGATGCCACGTATTCGATCGAGCATCACGGGGCATACTTAGCCCCCAGGTGTTCCGAATGACTTGACATCGTTCGATCTTCATTTTAACGCACACTCGACAAATATCCCCGGCTCTTATCTCAGAAAATAACTGCTTCATCCCATTGCCTCCATTCCACCCATAAACGTAAACCATTGACGACTGATCCAACAAGCGAATGCACGAGAAAAAAAATTCTCTCAATTTTACAATTTAGGTATAATCACAAGGCGAAATTATACCTCAGTAATTTTTAGTTGATATAAACCCGAATAAATGCGGCATTAAGAGGACAATGACAATGTTAAGAAGTAGGTAATGTCAGATTTATTGTGGCAATTGCAATCGTAACTTGATCCACGTTATTGCGAGTATTTTATCAGCCCACAGTTGTCCATAACCCCCGGAAGGAAAAATTACAAAGGGAGAGAGGGGAGAAATTTTATTTATGCTGTTATAACCCGGGTCACATTGTCACTGGTTGATTTTAAGCGCGTAGGCAGTGGTTCGCTTGCAAGTTGACAGTGGCGCCACGTTGTCGCGACAATTGCCCGTTGTTATACGCTACTCAAATGTTATATACCTACAACTCTTCTCGTTCGGTATCAAACTTAGTAAATCATTGTGAAATACCTCACTTAATGTATGAGATGATTATTTCAAATTTTTCAACCACATGGCAAACTATTTTGCCCCGACAATTGGCGAGATACCTTTTTCAAACGCCATTATTTCCATTTTTACTTTTATGATTAATTACCATTTTTTTCAGAAATTTTTGAACTTCTATTTTTTTTTTTCATTTTTTATAAACAATAAGTTTTTTGTTTTTTTACGTGATTTAATTGAGTGATTTTACTTCGACATTTTTTCATTATTGAATTTTACAAATTTAACTTGTTTAATGTTTTGGAAATTATGTCGGCAAAACAGATATTTCCCCCCCGAATTTAGCATTAAATGTCAAGGTATAGTAGATGCAGACACGCAATTACATCAAAATTTTTGATTGAAAAATCATTTTCTTTTAACGGAAAAAGCGTTATTTCCATTTTTATTTTTGTTAGAAACTGTCAATTTTTTAAATAAGTTCTTCAAATTAATAATAATGATTATAATTATTAATGTTTTTATACAATTATATTCTTTCTTTCCATTCTTTATAAAGAATAAATTGTCTATTTTTTCGCCTGATTTAATAAAAAAAATTCCTTTCAACATTTTCACATTAGTGAGTTTTACAAATTCGACTTGTTCAATATTTCTGAAATTATTGTAACAGGTCTTTTTGGTTTGCCTTTTTCCACTTCCCACACCCTATACAAGATGAATTAAATTAATTTTTTTT
>NW_021680373.1:695541-761418 GCF_001412515.2 Diachasma alloeum
ACACAGGTGTATAAAAATACAACTGCGTGAAACACACAGTAGTATAAAACTTCAACTGCGTGAAATACACAGCAGTATGAAAATTCGGCTGCGTGAAACACACAAACTTCACCCATGCGTGGAGTGTATGGAGTGTACGGGAGTGACTCACGCAATGGTGCGAATCGTCACAGCCTAAATTTTTCGATCGAAAATGAAATTTTTCATTTGAAGCTAATTTTTCCGCCACCCGTAAGGTGCAAAATACGTTTTTCCTTTCAAGAGTACCGTTTCCTATCGCAGCATAGTCCCGGGTTTCGTGGGTAAAACGAGGGTGATGCGATCGTGATCGATGTAGATTGTTCCACCGATCTATCGAACCGATTTCAACTTGGTATATATACCGGTGTGTTTGTTACCCACCGTTACTTTTCTCTCTTTCGTTTCGTATTTCCGGGTCACGCCATGGCAGGTTGACGCCAACGGTGCTATATGAACCTCCTCCTCCTCCCCTCCCCCTCCTGGTATCGATCCATTGTCTCGATTGTCGATCTCTTACCCCAGCACTGAATCGATTAACATTGATTTGTGATAGATCGTGATTCACCGAGATGTTTCGATGCCGATCATAATATTGCTCTTCCCTGGTGTGTTCAGTTTGAAAGTTTAGAATGACGAATAAATATATAAATTCAGGGGGAATGACGGGCAAATGATGCATGATTCACACTTGATCCCTTTCCGAGGTGAATCCGGCTTTTATGGTGTGGGATTTAAATACTAGGTGGATTCTATCGGTACTTGGGTACTTGTTATCCGTTCCTTCTTGTACGGAAGTTATCATTTTATATTGACGTATGACGATAATCCTCTGTGATGCAATGACAATCACTGTGTCATGATCAATGTCAGATTTAAAATCATCTTTAATTGATGAAGAGAACGAGGATTTATTTTAAAAGAAATTATTTCATTAAAAAATACTGAACTAAGGCTCTTCACGTTTTTTCATTACACTTCATAACAAAAAACGATAAAATAAATAGTTAATTCCCAGAGATTTAATCGATCATCGATCAACAATTTCTGTGTCAACAGTCGGTGAGAAAGATAGCATTTCATCAACAATTGTTAATGAATCATTAATCGATGAAGAAGCGTTAACGTTGATTGGTTCAATGACACTCACTGCATCGTGATTAACATCAAAATTAAAATCATCTCTGATAGATGAAGAGAACGAGGGGTTTATAAACGAAAAAAAACGTATGTACACCTAGCAGACGAAAATAGCAGAATTCAAAGTTAATATTAAATTTGAGTTCACTTTCACACAGAATTTGAAGCGAAAATGAAGAAAAATTGTTTTCGACTTTTCTGTTGCCTGCGAGGATTTCATTGGCATCTAAAGGCTGAATAAATGCAGAAACAATATTCACTTGGTGAAACAATTCGATTTTGGCGAAAGTCGATTGTCTAGAGACTCCTCCAATTCCCTAAAAAATTAGCAACCCTCTCGGCTACGTACTTGAGGGTCGTAAAGGAGTGAAAACTTTTTTTTCCAATTTTTACACACAAAAGAGTTCTTAAACATGAAATATCTAAAAATACGAATACCGCGTTGAAAAAATACAGAACCAACATTCACTTGGGGAAAACCATCGATTTTAGCGAAAGTCGACTTTCCCTTTGACAAAATCCAAGATCTGACCCTCGATCCAGGTGAAAATGAAAATTTTTCATTTCGACATTTCTTACTGACGTTATTAAGAAAATCAATAACTTCATCCCAGACATTGAATCGATCCCCAATCGATTAAAAAATTTCCAACAGTCGATAAAAAAGATATCACCCTATCAACAAATGATGAGGAATTAACAGACGATAATAGCTTCACCATCGACAGATGAATTCCCAACCGTCGGTGCCCCGCCACAATATTCAAAAAAAAATCCCACATGCGCCATTCTTCGCGTCCCCACGTGTACAGTTTCCTCCCCGCAGTATCGCCCAGACGTCAAGACCAAAAAAAAACCCCGATACAGCTGATCGAATCGCGGACGTAGAGAGTGCAAGTGGTGCGATCAGCCGAGAGTGAAAATTTCCAGATGGTGGTAGAACGAGTTCCAACATTTTCCTTAAAAGTTGGAATAACTCACAGCATCACACCTTGCAGTGTCTCAATCACGTGAGTGCATTAATTAAGTACTAAATATCGTGTTTAATGATGAGTTGAGTTGGTAAACCAGTCAATGAGCTGAGAAATAGCGGGAATACTATCATAAATTATGGATAACGTGGAATAATAATACACCATCCCCGCATTTTATTTCCTGTGCCATCAATTCCATGTTATTTCAAGGCAAGCCAGTGAATTCCTGTAACCACCTCACGTGCAACTCTCCTCCTTCATTTCATATTGCTCCCTGCATCCTTCTCCTAAACCCTCCATCCCCCCCGCCCGTCTCTCCCCTGCCCTCTCCTCACCCAACATTGATCGCGATAGTTAAACTTTAAACCAAGTGAAAGACACAGTATTCATCCGGCGCTACTGGTAACTGAGGTCATACACCCACCTGTACCTTCAGGTGATTTTTCCACGCTCACCCGCGCTCAGTCACTCCATTCCTTCGCACCGAGCAAGTTTAACGAGCCAAGTATAATATTCTTCCGGTCTGAGTTACATATCCATATTATTCCAGTGATTGATCGCAGCATGAGGAATTACTCGGGAATAATCGTCCTCGTGTTGGGGATTTTTCTCACTGTTGAGGGGATGTTTAATTATTCGGCGATTGATTTGCCACCGAAACATCTCAAGTACTATTTCAACTCATTTCCGGCGAGAGCTCGGGAATGCCGGGAGGATCCTGACTGTCCTTATAAGGTATGGTGATGCTATATTTCGAAATTTTTTTTCGGCATTCGCTCGGAGTTTGATAGATCGATGGAGAATTTTCTAAACTAAAGATGGTATTTACTTTTTTTTTCGATTGCGTGTTATGTCGTTTTTGTCTTCAGAATTCATTCAATTCAATTCAATTCGATTTGATTCGTTGCAGATTTAATTATTTTTTCTCATATTGATGACCCAAAGATTAATGACTCTTTTTCGTCTTTAAACATAGAAAAAATAATGTATTTTTTTTCTTGTATGAAGGGAAATACATTAATTAATTAATTTGCAATAATAGTTGGTAATCGAATGTTTAAATAGAATGAGTCAGTTGCATTTGCAGATAAAGTATTAGGGAATCGAGGAAACTTTGAGAAATAGAGTTCTTTCCGCGTAAATTTGTCATTTCTAGAGGGGAATTGACTAATTCAGTAGCGAAGTGGTAAAGTGGTACAAGTCAATTTTGACTATTGACTAGTTTTCAATGAATATTTCGGAATCTAAGGGAGATGGCTAAATTTTTGTTATAACCTTTTCTGTACAGCCGGTTGAGAGCTACAACAAATGCAATTACCAAAATTTCGCTATCTCCCGTAGATTCCGAAATATTCCTTGAAAACTCAACTGGGAGATAAGTCGACTTGAACCGTTTTACCACTTCGCTACTGAATTCTAATTCACTGCATTGTGGAATAATAATTTTTACTATTCAGGATCAATTGATCGAGGGAAGTTGTTGGGGGTACGAAGATAACTGTAAACCAGATAACGCATTTTCAATTCCCCACTGTCCCGGAGACCACAAGGGCTGGGTAGCAACGAAAGGGGCACAAGTGGAAACATTCTACGCCCAGGGTGATTTTGGCTACGTGAGGGACCAGCGCAGAGAGATGAAGCTAGTCTGTGAGCCTCTCTTCATAGTAAGTTCCGTTCAGAAATGAAAAATTCCGTAGCGAAACATCAGGCAGAAAATTTCGAATGCTCATTTAAAAAATGTGCGAAAACCAAATTATGTCCAAAATATTCTCACAATAGTCTACACTAAATTCTCTGACTTGACCCGCTTCAGTACTGAATAAATGAGCAAAAGTGTTTTAATTTATGTCAAATTGCGTCACGCTTATAATCAAAAGGATGATTCATCGTTGGAATGCTCGGAGCACCTGAGATTCTGTCGGGGCAGAAACATCATGATCAACTTCACTAATTTAGTGCACAGAACAGAACCAATTAGATATAAAATGGATGTGTTGAAGGAGGGAGAGATTGGCGGCTACTGCACGTGAGTCTTAGGCTGGAATATTGCGCATTAAAATGTAAAACCCACCCCAAAACTTTATTCATGCCGAACAAATCGAAATTTCCTCACAAGATCTGCCTTTCAATTCTCATTTCAAACAAATATTGATCTTAAAATGCATTTTTGACGACAACAAATAAAAATTCAATTCCCATAGTGGAACATTCCAACATTTTTACTAAATTAAAAGAGAGAAAGACAAAAATAATGAGCACAAATTTATTTGGCATGAATAAATTTGTGTCTCAATGTGAAAACCCGCAAATAACATTCAATTATTCAAGGCTCAATAAGAAAAGACTAGAAGACAACGCGGATCACATAAGTGCACTGCAGTCGTGGGGCCCCGAGCTCCGAAACTTTCGAAAGTTAAAGCGCCGGCCAATAGTCGACGGTGACTGTGACACTGTCATAGAAAAGCCGACTTTCCTCATGAAAATAGACGCGAGTGAGTGAATTTCTACCATAAAATTACTCTGCTATTAATAATATCATGGTCATTTAAATAATTTTTTTCAAACTTGACAGCAACACCTATGTTGCAGCAGTAAATTTGTACCACCACTTCTGTGACTTTTTCAATCTCTACGCTTCACTACACGTTAATCTGTCTCACCCAACGGCATTCAGCACGGACAATCATATAATGATCTGGGAAAGTTATAGGTGAGTATCAACGAGTTATTTTAGTTGCATTGAATTTGTATTCATGTGTATCGGTTTGTCTTGAAGCTATCGATCAGCGTTTCAAGATGCCTTCGAGGCTTTCACGAAGAATCCCCTGTGGGATCTGAAGACGTTTCGCGGGCAGACGGTTTGCTTCAAGAATATCGTATTCCCGCTGTTGCCGAGGATGATATTCGGACTTTATTATAATACTCCGTTGGTAACTATTTTATTTACATGTTGAGAGATCAAATTGTGATCTAAATTTCAGGAGAGATTTTTTACTTTTTTCGAAGCTGAATATAGAATGTTGAAAATTTTCGACTGAAATTTCTGATACACTTCTTGAAATTTTTTATCGCATTATAGTTCTACTGGAATTTAGAGGAATTTCATAATTCAAAATTCAAAATTTCACGAAAAAATCAGTGGAAACTGTAAATTCTAGTTTTTTATTCCATGAAAATTCATAAATATTCATGTTTTTATTAAAAACTCAAGTATGTTTGGGAATTCTCGTCTTCCTGTGTAATTCCATAGAATTTTCAGTGAAATCTGAAATTTCATAATTTTTTCCCGTATAAATTAAATTAAATATCACTCTCCTGAAATGAAGAGAAATTTCTACAATCTTTTTACGATATTCTAACTCATGTTTTCGCAGA
The DNA here is from genome assembly GCF_001412515.2 of Diachasma alloeum. Taxonomy (NCBI): domain Eukaryota; kingdom Metazoa; phylum Arthropoda; class Insecta; order Hymenoptera; family Braconidae; genus Diachasma; species Diachasma alloeum. The sequence continues at coordinate 701,049 of NW_021680373.1, forward strand.
TTTATGGCTGTGAAAAAAGTGGTCTATTCAAAGCATTCAGTGAGCACATACTCCACAGACTCAATATACCACTTCGTGAGAGGAAAAATAAAAAAGTTCGAGTTACATTGCTTAGTAGAGACACTAGATACCGAAGGATTCTCAATGAGGACGAATTGGTCGAGGCCCTGAAGAAAAATCCTGAGTACAGCGTCAGGAAGGTACAGTTAAAAAACTTCTTCAAATAAAATCCTCTGAATTACTGAAATCCTTAAATTTTATTTTTTGTTCGTTCAGGTGATATACAACAAAGATGTGTCTTTCAAGAAACAACTTGATATTACCCGAAACACTGATGTGTTCATCGGAATTCATGGCGCTGGGTTGACCCACGCTATGTTTCTACCTGATTGGGCTGCTGTATTTGAATTGTACGTTTTTTCTAGAAGACAAATCGTCCAGTGATCAAACCACTTTTATTTATTCTACTCTGAGAGTCAAAAAACTCTTAAACAAGTCTTGTGTGAAGCAGATATAGACAGAATCATAAATTTTAAATAAAGTTAAATTTTGAAGAAGTCAATAGCTAATAATACTCATCAATTTTAAATTATTGAATTAATTACCAGTTGAATATCCAAATTCCGAATTATTTCATCAATCAATCATTGAGTTCGGAGGATTGACGATTATTTGGTTAATCGAAAAACCTTTTTAAAAAATTTAGAAATATTTTGCCCAATAGTCAATTTGAAATCCCATATTTTCAATTATAACATTTACAATCCTATATTTCAACTATTTAATTCGTGGTCAATTGATAATTGAAATTATCAATTATTTTATAAATTTTAATCCAAATATTCCTAAAACTAATGATTGAAGTCGATCCCTGGTTTGAACCAAAAAAATCGCCAGTTGAAAACTACAAAAAAATAAAATCTAGTGCTGACTATTTGAAGGCTGTCCTGAGATGGAAAATTGTTCTCGCAAAAATAGATTTAATAATTTAAAAAAAAAATATCCTCGTTGCAAGCAAGACTTGTTTGAGAACATGTTCGTTTTTTCTCTCATTGTAGACTAGAAGAAATGATTAATTACATGGAATGTAATGATTTCTTTGGAATTATTATCAACTATCATTTGTTCAATCGCTGGACGATCAATCCCTCCACTTAATCAACAGAAAACTACTTATTACTTCATCCTAACAATTTGTTTATACATTTAGGTACAATTGTGAAGACGCTGGTTGCTACAAAGATCTCGCCAGATTGCGAGGTGTAAAATACTTCACATGGGAAGACGGTGAAAAATTAATACAACAAGACCCTGTAAGTGCCCTCGAACCCATCAATTATCCCTTCATTTCTCTCCTCATTCTTAGCTCACCCTGACGAAAAATCTAAAATGCAAAATATATTCTTTATCTAAGGGAACTCATCCGGACGGCGGTGCACATGCCAAATTCACAAACTACAGTTTTGACACTGACGAGTTCGTGAGGATCGTATCGCTTGCGGCGGAGCACGTAAATAACCACCGAGACTTTCAGGAATTTGTTAATAGAAAGTCAAAGAGGATAGAGTCACGCGAAGATATCCATGGCACATCGAGAGAGGAATTATGAAGATAATGCGAAGAGTTGTTTTTCGCACTAAAGTTCTCTCTAGTTACCATTTATCCAGATATTTTTAGATACTCAGAAAGAAGGAGAAAAATCATTCCATTCCACTGCTCAAATGTATCTCAATTACAGTTACATCTGAATAATTATTTTCCTATGGAAAACTGTACATATCTCTTCAATCCACACGAATCAATAAAATGTTGGGACTTTTAAAGATTCAATACATTGTTCCCCTAATGAAAAAATTTAATTGGGCTTCATTTAATTGGACTTGATTAACCCAGATATTTTTTAACACTCAATTGAATCTTCATCTCATTCAAACTGAACACTCATTACTTTCCTATCGAAAACTGTACATATCTCTTGAATCCACACGACTTAATAAAACACTCAAACTTTTGAAAAATCAAGTACTTGTTCCCCTAATTACAGCTTCACTTGAATTTTACGCCTGTAAAGGATCACCGAGACCCCGATAACCGTCGCAATATAAGCGATAATAACCTGAAGTGCCTGAAGCCCCTCCACATAAAGAGTCCGCATACTCATATTAACCACCCCAGTCACCAGATTAGCAAGAAGAAAGAACACCAGTCCATTATAATTAACAGCCTCAAAAATCTCCGGTGTGATCCTCACAACCTCCCCCTCGGAGTCCCCATCCTCAAACGTAACTCGTTTGCTCTCACTCCTGCTGCTCCTCTTCTTCCCACCCACGATCTGCCTGACGATATCCATCTGAATATCCACCAGCAGTAGTCCATCAAGCACAGTGGTACTGAGGGCCACGATCCAGAAGCAGTACCCAGCATTAGTAAGTCTCCTCGAGACCCCAAACCTCGAGTCACAGAAGAAAGTAACCCCCCAGCTCATGCAGGCCATAATCAGCAGCTTGCTGACCAAAATCAGATGAAACTTGCTGCACACAAACTCCACCCCATGAACCTTGAACCTCGTCACCAAGGCGTGCCGCCTGGCGGAGTTGAACGTCATATGCACGACCCTCCCCACAGCAATGCCAATGAGATAAAGCCCCACGTAACCAGGAACAGACACCAGTCCCTCTCGATTTGCCGAGACAAAATCCACCCTCGGGGTGTTCCCAAGGACCCACTCCTTCAGTCCATTCGTGCTCAGCGCGTACTCATGCATCCCGATAATCCAGAGTCCAGTCAGCCCCGCGAATTTAGAGCTGATGGCGCTCGATATGGTGCTCGTGAAGATCTTGACGAAGGCCAAGGTGACGAAGAAGTTCCAGTGTACCCCGTACTCAGACACGTGCTTCTGATACCCAGAGTACTCAACAGCCAGGAACCTCCCGAAGCCCAGGACCAAGAGAGGGGCCGACCCCCTGATGCAGACCCTAGCGTTCTCCGAGAACCTCCTCATCAGATTCGTTCTGGGGATATCCAGGAAGTCTCTGGCCTCAGGGGCCACTAGAGCATTCGCCATGACGAAGAGGCCAACCCCAGTGTCCATGAGACTGTACCCGTACACCTCGGTCTTGGCAAATTTCCTGGGGAAGACCCTGAAGTCCACCCCCAGGATGCAAATAGCAGTGATGATGTTGGTGAGAGCTCGAAAGTGCGTCAGGAACGGTATCCTCTTCGTGGACCTCTCCGTGCGGATGGTCTTGGGGGCCAGGTGGATGTTCTGGGAGAAAAGTACTGATGCCGTCAGCATGACCATGGAGACTGGTATCGTGTACTCCGAGAGGATCGTGCAGCAGAGGACGCAGGGTACGACATTCAGAACGAACTCGACGAACGTTTGGATGTTCCTGGGTAGCTTTCTACCGTATTTCAGGAGGACGAAATGGGTGAGGCTGATGGCGAGGATGTTTGGGAGCATCAGGAGGAGTATCTCCAGGGGTGAGCTGCCCCCATGGTTCGAGACAAACTCCTCCTGTTGGATTCGGTACCTCTGCTGCTCTGACATCGACTCCATTTTCGCTGTGTGAACGTTTTTTGGAGAGAATATTTCGGGTGTTGTCACATGGCTTTGATGTTTTGAAGTGTTAGACTGACTTGTTGGACTGTTTGGAGGAGTTTTAGGTTAGATACTGATTTGTTTCTGTGACACTGCGCCGGTCACTGGCGCAATCAGCCGGTTCCCATAAAAACAATGTAATGGTGAAAACAGTGGAATAATATCAATTAAAAATATGGAGTGTCCAGTCTGTTCAAAGAAATTTCCATCAGATGAGATTGAAACTCACGTGGATTTATGTTTATTCAATGAAAGTGATCAGACTGCCTCAACCTCCTCCAGCAAAAGAACCTTTCCATTCATAAATGGTGAAAAAATAGATGTCAAAAAGCTGAGAATCCAAGAAACACCTGATACTGATGATGACACAAAACCTCAGGGCTCTGGAAGACAGCAGAAAAGCAACGAGAGTTCGAAACCAAAAGTAGTTTCCATGTTTGCTTCGAACTTGCGAGGTGATAGAGAGAATAAGAAAAAAGCGACAGGTGTGAGGGGGCACGTGCCACTGGCAGAGAGACTCAGACCTGTTGATTTCAGTGATTACATTGGGCAGAGGCATGTGGTCGGGACTTCGACTGTCCTGGGGCAGTTGATGGAGAAGAAGGAGGTTACTAGCATGATTTTGTGGGGTCCTCCAGGCTGTGGAAAGGTAGAATGAGCAGTGAAATAAAATATATTCCACTCAAACTTCTCCTGTCCCTTTGAAACCAAAAAAAAAATCATCAGGAACTCAAGGTCCAGTGGAATTCAGTCATTCCTCGTACTTTTTGTCTAAAACTTTCCCATAAAAAAATAATGGTTACTAGTATTATGATTTTGTGGGGTCCCCCAGTCTGTGGAAAGGTAGAATTGGCAGTGAAATAAAATATATTCCACTCAACCTTCTCATGTCCCTTTGAAACCAAAAAAATCATCTGGAGCTCAAGATCCAGTGAAATTCAGTGACTTCTTGTACCTTTTGTCTAAAACGCTCCCACAAAAAAATACTTGTTATCCCCATTTCTTGATTTTCATCCTAATGTATTTGCATTCACAGACATCCCTAGCCAACATCATAGCAAAGATGACGAAAACCAAGACCTCCAGTGACACCAGATTCATCAAACTGTCAGCAACATCCTCTGGTATCGCTGATATTCGACAAGCAGTGGCCACTGCAGTGGCAGAAGCCAAGAGCAATCGTAGGACTATTGTCTTCATGGATGAGATCCACAGGTTCAACAAGCTCCAGCAGGACATCTTCCTGCCCCACGTGGAGGCTGGAACATTCATTCTCATCGGGGCAACCACGGAGAACCCCTCATTCAGTCTCAACTCAGCACTCCTGAGTCGATGTCGAGTTTTCTCACTGCAAAAACTATCCCGAGAGGATATCCAACAGATTCTAGAGAAGGGGGTGGAAGCGTTGGGGGGTGGAATCACCCCGAGTGATGGAGGAGAAGATCCTGATCAGGAATTCGTCATTGAAAGAGGGGCAATGGAGTGGCTGGCAAATATCTGCGATGGAGATGCGAGAATTGCCCTGAGTAGTCTTGAATTGACGATTAAATCTAGAGGGAGAAGCCAGGGAGCACCGATAATTGGGCTAGATGATGTGAAGTCTAATTTAGAGAAAGCTTATTCGCTGTCAGAGAGGAGGAGCGATAGGAACCAGGATCTAGTGGCTGCGATGCACAGATGCATCAAGGACAGTCATGCTAATGGGGCTTTGTATTGGCTGGCGAGGCTGATGGCTACTGGAGAGGATCCAGTGTTCATTGGGAAACGATTGATTAGAATTGCTAGTGAGGATGTGGGCCTTGATTATCCTGATGCGTTGGGTTAGTGGGAATTTGAAGAAATTTATTTGTTTTATGAGGGGATTCATCCACTCATCTATTATTGGGCTTCATGCTCCTCAGGAACACAATAATAACTGAAGATTTTATTCAACTCTGAATTTTCATTCATTTTAGTGAAACATGAATATTCAAAAATAAAATGACATAAATTTTCAATTTTTCCCTGAATTTTCCTGATTTTTTGGAATTTTCATAGAATAATTAAACTTTAAAGTATTTACTTAAAGTATTTCATTGAGTTCCAGAGTATTTGAACAGAAAATCAATGGGATATTTGATTTTTCAATGATAAGATTTCCGGAAAAATCAGTGGAACTCGAACACGATAAAAATTTCCTGAATTTGGCTCCGAAAATTCAGACGAAAATTTTCAACAGTGCACTAATGGGTTTTTGTGCTTCAGATACTGCTGTCCACACAATGCATGGCTGTCAAATGATCGGCATGCCAGAGTGTGACGTACTCTTGGCACAATGTGTCTGTTATCTGTGCAAAGCTAGCAAGTCTAGAACTGTTGATTCAGCCCTCAGGCGTGTGCAAAGGGTTATCGCGGATCATAAGGGGCCGCAGCCATCGGTCCCAATGTTCATTAGGGATACTTCTTCACAGAGGAAATTGCGAGTTGCTGTTGGTACGCGAGTTATTATAAAATAAAAAATCATCCAGTGTTCGTTCGTTTTTTACGATAAATTGTTTATGTATTTTGTTCTCAGGTCGGAATTTGGTGAGACTTGATGATAAAAGCAGGAATCACTTACCAACGAGTCTGGAGGGCAGAGATTTCCTCGGAGAAGATGATGATCCTGATGATTGCACTACATAACACTGACTCTAATCACTTGATATTTCAATAATTACAAAAAAATCTAGTATTTATCTCAATGCAAACTGAATTCATGTTCGTAAATAAAAATTTGAAGTTGAAAATGAAATTTTTATTCTTTGTAAAAATATAGAGAAAGGTAATTAAATTATGGCTCTGCAAAAACTATGATTCTCTGAGGAAAATAGAAGATTTTTCTGAAATATTGCACTTATTATTGACTTTTGGAAAAAACTTCACATAAAATCACTCACATCAACACTTACAAATACACTTTTCATTTTTTTCACTTCATTAATACTTAAATCCAACTAATTAATTTGATTATTGACGATAATAATCCATCAGTTCTCAGTTCAAAAGAACATAGAAATCCAAAAGAAAAAATCCCAAAACTTGACCAAAAACGCCAAAACCGACGCCATTACACAAAAATTCCCTTTTTTCCATTGTTCTCATTGCATTTATCGGTGAATCCAACTAATTAACTTGATTATTGACGATAACAATCCATCAGTTCTCAGCTCGAAGAGACCTAAACTCTCCAGAACACAACAACTCTCAGACTTGACCAGAAACGCCAAAACCGACGCCATTGCACAAAAATTCTCCCTTTTCACTGTTCTAACTCAATTAATACTTGAATCCAACTAATTAACTTCATTATTAATTCTCAGTTCTCATCAATTCACTCATTGATCATTGGTTCTCTGTTCGGAGAGACGTAAACACTCAAAAACACAACAAATCCCAACACTTGACCAGAAACGCAAAACCGACGCCATCGCACAAAAAATCACAGTTCTTCATTGTTCTCCGTGCATCGACATTTTGATTCTTCAATTCCACTTATTGTTGATATTAAGAAAGCACCGGTACTCAGTTCAGAGCAATGTAAACCCCGGATACCCACAACAAACTCCGAAACCCAAACACAAACACCAAAACCGACGCCATTCGCCAAAAATTCCACACTTTTTCATTGTTACAAGTTCATTATCATTTACTTCGATTAATAAAACTCATCATTGTTGATGGAAATCTCACAATTAGTTCTGAAATATCGAAAACCCGGCGTATTTCGAACGACGCGAAGGAACACGAGACCACACGAGACGTGCGACTGCGATAGCTGGACTGCGCGACTGCGCACGCCCAGGACCGCTGCTCTACTCACGCGCGTGCATTTCAAACGGTGTTTGAATCAGTCAACATTATTCCATTCTCAAAATATTCATTATTGAATAAAAACTATCCATTTTCAAGTGGATAATTTTTATTTTATTTTTAGAGAACCGGAAAGGCATAATCGGCTAGAAAACATTTTTTTAGTATTGCAGGGATTTTAATATTTCAGTGAGAAGAAATTCAAAAACTTAGAATCACTGAAACTTGGAAACTTGAAATAGGAAACGAAACCATTTCTATTGGAGTATGTTTCTAAGGACGGTCTTAGTCCCTTAAAAAATTACCAACCCCCTCGGAAACGTACAAAAAAAAGTTCTTGAATAGGACATATCCAAAAATTTAAATAAATGCGTGAAAAATACAAAATCAACGTTCACTCGGTGAAAAAATTAGATTTTGGCAAAAGTCGACTTTCTCCCTGAAAAAATCTAAGATCTGACCCTTTGGGTCCGGGTGAAAAAATTTTTTTTTTAGTTTTCACTTTTTCGACATGCTTTTGAGAGTTCTGAATAGCCCGTCGCTTAAATAGTTGAAATCAACGTTTACCCGGCTGGAAAAATCGATTTTGGCGAAAGTCGACTTTCCCCCTCGAAAAATAGAAAATCTGACCCTTTGAAAATCTGAAAAGAAAAACTTTTTCAGTTTTCACTTTTTCCACATACTTTTGAGAGTTCTGAATAGCCCGTCGCTTAAATAGTGGGAATCAACCTTGACCCGGCTAAAAAATTCGATTTTGGCGAAAGTCGACTTTCCCCCGGGAAAAACGGAAAATCTGACCCTGTGAAAATCGGAAAAAAAAACTTTTTCAGTTTTCATTTTTTCCACATACTTTTTAGTGTTCTGAATAGCCCGTCGCTTAAATAGTGGGAATCAACGTTCACCCGGCTAAAAAAATCGATTTTGGCGAAAGTCGACTTTCCCCCTGGAAAAATCCAAGATCTGACACTTTGGCCCTCGTGACCCTTGTGGCCCTTTGACCGACTTTCCCCCTGAAAAAATCCGAGATCTGACCCTTTGGCTCCGGGTGAAAAAAATTTTTTTTCAGTTTTGACTTTTTCCACATACTTTTGAGAGGTCTGAATAGCCCGTCGCTTAAATAGTTGGAATCAACCTTCACCTGGTTAAAAAATTCGATTTTGGCGAAAGTCGACTTTCCCCTTGAAAAAATCCAAGATCTGACCCTTTGGCTCCGGGTGAAAAATTTTTTTTTTCAGTTTTCACTTTTTCCACATACTTTTGAGAGTTCTGAATAGCCCGTCGCTGAAATAGTTGGAATCAACGTTCACCCGGCTAAAAAATTCGATTTTGGCGAAAGTCGACTTTCCCCCGGGAAAAACGGAAAATCTGACCCTGTGAAAATCGGAAAAAAAAACTTTTTCAGTTTTCATTTTTTCCACATACTTTTTAGTGTTCTGAATAGCCCGTCGCTTAAATAGTGGGAATCAACGTTCACCCGGCTAAAAAAATCGATTTTGGCGAAAGTCGACTTTCCCCCTGGAAAAATCCCAGATCTGACACTTTGGCCCTCGTGACCCTTGTGGCCCTTTGACCGACTTTCCCTCTGAAAAAATCCGAGATCTGACCCTTTGGCTCCGGGTGAAAAAAATTTTTTTTCAGTTTTGACTTTTTCCACATACTTTTGAGAGGTCTGAATAGCCCGTCGCTTAAATAGTTGGAATCAACCTTCACCTGGTTAAAAAATTCGATTTTGGCGAAAGTCGACTTTCCCCTTGAAAAAATCCAAGATCTGACCCTTTGGCTCCGGGTGAAAAAAATTTTTTTTTCAGTTTTGACTTTTTCCACATACTTTTGAGAGGTCTGAATAGCCCGTCGCTGAAATAGTTGGAATCAACGTTCACCCGGCTAAAAAATTCGATTTTGGCGAAAGTCGACTTTCCCCCTGGAAAAATCCGAGATCTGACCCTTTGGCTCCGGGTGAAAAAAATTTTTTTTCAGTTTTCACTTTTTCGACGTACTTTTGAGAGTTCTGAATAGCCCGTCGCTGAAATAGTTGGAATCAACCTTCACCTGGTTAAAAAATTCGATTTTGGCGAAAGTCGACTTTCCCCCTGGAAAAATCCGAGATCTGACACCCTGGCCCTGGGTGAAAATGAAAAGAAGACAATACTTGGAGAAACAATTAACAATTAATAGTAATAACTAATCATCGATTATTAAAACTAAGGAGCATGGGAGAATTAAACACGTGGAGAAAAAAATGTTGATTATAATACAATATTTATTTTCGACAAAAATAGTCCATTTCATTGATTATTATAAAACTCCTCGTACTACTCAGCAGTCGTGTTATTCTCCCCACTTTTTTCGCACTTCTCGACTATTCCTGCAATTAAAAAACAAATGAATCAAATTAATTAAACCGCCATTCTTCAACTTTTGAAAAAATACTTTGAGATCCATTTTGCCCCCTAAAAAACTAAAAATACCCACTGGTCACAATTGTTTTGACAGCAGCGACAGCTGGTGACTCAGGCATGTCAGTGAGTGGATTCTTCCCCTCATCGCAGCACCTCGCCAGCAGTGGATCCAGAGGGACAGCCCCCAAGAACTCAATATCCAGATCTTTTGCCATTTTCCGAGCTCCACCAGTCAACGCTGGAAATATCTCCGCAGTGTTTTTGCACTTGGGACAGACGAACAGACTCATATTCTCGATGGTGCCCAGGATGGGAATGTTCACTTTCCTGCAGAAATCAATTTCCTTCCGGACGTCCAACAACGCGACTTCCTGGGGAGTTGTTATCACAACAGCTCCAGTGATCCCTGCACCCTTCAGATACGTTGTGGCGGATAAATGCTCGTCGGAGGTGCCCGGGGGAGTGTCAAGGATAAGATAGTCGAGGTTTCCCCAGTCTACTTCTGAGAGAAACTGTCGAATCATTCCTGCGAGAGAAATAATTATAAAAAAACAGAAGATGAAGTGTTTGAATGGCGAAAATCATGGATTTACCGTTCTTTTTTGGTCCTCTCCATATGACGGCGTCACTGGGACTCGCCAGGAGGAATCCAATGGACATTAACGATAAATTATCTTCAATGTACTGAAATAATAACAATTGTTGTAGAACATACAAGACGAAGAAAGTCAGGAGAAAATTGGTCCACGTAAAAAACGTTGAATTAGGAGAGGACGAGGTGAAATAATTCATTTTAAAGTCTCGAAAAATGCCTTGAAAATGAAGAAAAATCATTGGATTTCAATGTCATGATCTCGAGTTATTTACAATCGAAAAATTTCTATTTCCCTTGGAGAGGTAAAAGGCCTGTATTGAATACTTTGAGTGGAATTTCGAATTTCGAGGCTTGGAATGCCTCTAGGGTTTTGTGAAACCCTAAAGTCAATCAATCTTCTGATCTTATTTTTTTCTGAACATCTCAAAATTAAAGGGAGATGATGACTACCTTTCTGTCGCTCTCTTTAGACAAAAACCAAACAGAAATAAAAAATTTTGAGTATTCATATTATTAAAACATTAAGATAGTTAAGTAGTCTAGTAATTTTAAAATATAAGTAATATAAATAATTCTTTCCTTCATGAGTATTATTTTGAACCGTTCATTTTATTGATTTCATTATTATACTCTCTATTTATTCAATCTAGTCTGTATGAAATGAAAATGAAAAGTGAAAAATGAAACAAAAAAAATTGTGACAATCATTTCTTGGAAATTTTGGTTTCTGACCCTTGTGACTCTTCAATTTGTTATCTGGAACGCGAATGAATGAAGAATTAACAAAAAAAATTGAACATTTTTTCGTCGCTTTCAAATTCCAAGATATTCATAAAAAACTGATGTCAACAAATTTGTTAAATTTCATAAAAACTAAGAAATCAATGTGACTTACGACCGGTGACCACCCAGAGCCACTCTGATGGACCTGTTCCCCGAGCACCCCAAGGACCCTCGGCTGTGAAGGCCCACAAATATCAATATCCAAAACAGCGACCTGCGACACAGAAACCCCCCAGTGATGTATTACACAGAAGCAATCAATAACCCCTCACAAAAATATTAACCCCAGCCGAATCCTTATGCTCCGGAGTTTACCTGCGATTCAGTAAGTGTCTATCAACTACATAAACCCTCTGGGAATGCATTTCGAGGAATCGATAGGGCCCTGGTACAGCCCGACACGACACAAATAGCTATAGATACCGAGGTATTCCAGGATATTCTGTACCACGAGGGTATCTCCCAGTTCTTAACATGACACAATGTACATCGAGGATCACATTGATGTGCTTGCACTAGGAAAACGGGTGAGTTAAAGCTGTTCATTCAAAAAAGCAAGCACTCAAAAAATTTTTGATTTTTTTTGCAGAAATTGAATAGACACTAGACAATTCAGTATATTTTTGCACATTGCCCTCTATTTTTAATCTTATCTTCGGAATCAGAAATTGAATAGAGAATAGACAATTCGGTACATTTTTTTACATTGCCCTCTATTTTTATTTTTATCATTGGAGTTTTCCAGCAAGGAAATTAGCTATTTAAAAATGATAATTATTTATTTTATTACATCAAAGCTTCAGAACCTAATTTTTCTTAATCATTCGAAATATTTATTGCTGCGTTCCCTCATCAGTCTAAACAAAATAGAAATTTCTCGAAATACGAAAAGAATTTTTTTTGAAAGATTGATAAATATCCTTAATAATAAATACTCAGGTAATCTGAATAGGAAAGCATGAAGCAGAACAAATTAATATCTCTTGACCGAATATAGTGCGATTTAAATGAATCAGGTCTCATTCAAAGAATGATAAACATCCTTAATAAAAACAATTCCCAGGTAATTTGACTATGAAAGCATGGGGCAGAATGAATTAATATCTCCCGACCAAATGTGCGATTTAAATGAATCAGGTCTCATTCTAAAAATGAAAAAAACAACTTGAAAATGGAAATAAAAATCTGGGAATTTTACTCTGACGTTCTGCAGTAATTGGGGATAACAGACAACCCATTTGACCCCACTATCCTCTAATCCTTACGTTTCTGTCTGGGTCGTCTGCAGCCAGTGTCCTCGAGAGCAACGAGGTCATCGTGCTCTTCCCAACTCCACCTTTTCCCGATAATATTAGAATTTTGTGTTTAACACATTCAAGTCGCTCTTTCACGAGAGCTATGCCTGGATCTGGGGCTTTTGTGGCCCCGGACGCACAGATATTCTGGTTCGGACAGCCAGCACATGCTGAAGCTTTCCCCGCAGACTCACTCTGAGTCCCAGGACAATCTGAATATTTTAAATAATTTTTCATTGGATTTGGGGGCATGTGGCTGTCGTGGGAGCATTTGTGATTTGATGGAGATTGCGAAGGAATATAACCTCTTTGGGAATGATTAGAGTCGTAACAAGTGTTTATCGATGTGAATGATGATTATTTTGAACTGAATAATGAGAGGAAACCGTTAGGAATTGTTGTCTAATTGCATTTTTTTTAATTTTGGAGTTTCAAGGGAATAAATAGAGGAATTGACGTACGTTCTGGAGCTTCGGTAGGGACATCTGCCATGACGATCGACTCACTGACAGCCATTCGTGAACCTTGACCTTCCTCAACTGTCGAAGAATGTTTTTCTATCGGATGGATATAGTGAAGAGGGACATTTTAGTTAAAAAATGGAATTGTTGTTTTGACGAGGGATTAATGATTTTTATTGGTAGATTTTACAGATTTTGATGGAATATTTAATTTTAATGGCTTTTTTATTCAGCAAATCGAACCTTGGAGCCACGTGGGGTCCTCCATGCCCTGTCTGGAGCCAGCAATTCCAGTGAGATCAATCGAATATCATAAAAATCATACACTAATGCCTTGGCGACCCAGTGCTGGCTATGAGAATGTCCAGTTGGTCCCTTTGTAAGGATTTTTATTCAATTATTGAGTTGACAATTCACTTGTTGAATTTAATTTGACAGTTGAGAATTAATTTTCAATTTTTCAGATCAAATTATCCAGGATTTTTTTATTTATGTTAAAAACCCAAAAGATTACATTTTTTCATATTTTTCACAAATACAAACATTTCAATAATTAATTAAATCTTGAATTCCAATTATTCATTAATTTTGTTATTTATGCTGAAAATGTGAAAAAATATTTTTTTTTAAATATTTAATAAATGCTTCAATAATAAATCAATAATTAATTGAATTTTTTATTTTCAAACATTCAAATCATCAATTCCAATTGGAATCATGAAATTAATTAGTTTTCCAAGAATAAAATGAATTGAAAATTCATTTAAAGGGATGATCAATGTCTTAATAAATTCATAAAATCCCCATTTACGCAGATCGAAGAAATGCATCTCCACATACGCTGTCGACCCAGCCACGGGGATGTCGACAGAGCCCCTGAAATTTCCAAATCTAGTGACAGGTTACCAAAGAAATCCTGTGCACGCCTCTCAGTCTGCCCTGCACACGAGATACACTCCCAATGAGTGGTTCCAGAAGCAGATCAAATTCTACAACGATGCTGACGCCAATACTTACTACTCTGAGAGGATGCGGAATGACGCTGTCAAGATCATGCGGTGATTACATTCATTATCACCTAAATTTTTTTTTTAAATCCATATGAGATGTAAAATTTTTGTGAATTCATAAATATAATTTTTTTGCACTGAGAAAAAAGTTGATTTATGCCAAACAAATATATTTGAGAAAACAAAATGCCCAAAAATGTCTACAAAACATGTTCATTCAAATTCTTGCCTCAAAAAAATTTTCGTGGCACAAATAACATCAGGAAGTTAATTCCGGGTTCATCTCTCCTCTATTAAAATTCGCTAATCTCCTTTAATTCCTTTAAAAAAATTATTACGATATCCAGGGCGGCAGAGGAAAAGATCCAGATTACCCAACACGAGACAGGAAGGAGACTGGGCGAACGAATAACAGACGTAACATTCTGGAGGAACGAAGTCGCTGCAGAGTTGGAGAGACTGATTCAGGAGTGCGAGAGACTCCAGGATTGCAGGAGTGTCCTGGAGAAAGCTGTTCAGGACATTGAGGGGCCACTTCATATAGCTGAAGAGTGCCTTTACCATCGAGAAGCGAGGAAGAGCACTGAACTGGTGCACGATGACTCGGAGAAGTGCCTCCTGTACGAGGTTTCGAACCTCAAGAGCAATCAGAAGAGACTCGAGGGTTGTCTGGAGAGGTGCAAAGATCAGGTTTGTGCAGATAAATTATGAAAATTAACTTTTGATTCTTTTACTAACCCAAATAAAAAAATATTGCATTGCAAAGTATATTTGTTCTCATCGTTATCTAATTATTTCTTTTCGAACTAATAAAGTCTTCATTTTGATTAAGGAAACATTTTTTCAAGTTTCAAAAAAATGATGCGAATAAAAACGAACGAAAAAGCAAATTTAAGGTCATTTATTTGATTCAAATAAGTTTATTTATTTAAAAAAAATCATTTCTCTGGGTCTGATGAAGAGATTTGAAAAATTGATTATCCAAACATCAATTGATTTTGTTACTTTATTAATTTATGGAAGTGTTTAAATGGTTTGAGTTCTTTGGATTAACCGAATCAATCATTTTTTAGTTGAGAAACTGTCGAGCATCGCAAAATCAACTTGAGTTGGATCTCAAGAATAAACAGAGTGCTCTCGGAATAGACACAGTGTGCCATCAATTGAACAATTACAGTCATGGTATACAGTACTACGCTGGAATTGAAAAATACGATCCATGGTAATCAATAAATATTTCTAATGAACTTTGTGAACTAAACTCTCGAGTTTTAATCTTTAAAACTGGAAAAAACGTGCAAGTGTTTCAGAGCAAGAGACTTGGGCAGACGCAGCTAACAGGATAGTCCAGAAATCCCAGAGCGAACGAGCAAAATCCGTTCAGTTACGTGCGGAGGCCGAGGCCCTGGTGAACAGAGTGTCTCGAGAAATGTGGGAGACCTGGACGAGTACGAATAATGCATTGTCTCGACGAAGTTCAGAGTTGTTGGAGGCTAAGAATCAACTCCAGCAGCATCTCCACAAGGTAACACTCTAATCATTCCCAAATATTCCATGAATTAATGTTCATATTCATCTCCATTTTTATAAATTCAAATTAAACATCATGGGGAATTAAAGAATTAAAGAAAACAGCTGTGAACAAATTTGATTTTAACTTGAATTCAAATTCCCAGTATTGAGAATTTAAACGCAATTATTGCTTAAATTTCAAATAATTTCTGACAGCACTGTTTTAGCTTCGTCAGGCTGTTGAAAAATTACATGAATATTACATGAATATATCTCCCCAGGTCCAACAAGAGATCTTCGACGTCGAGAAGAATCTCGAAATAATGAGAAAATCAATAGCCGACAAGAGTTACGCCCTGAAAGTCGCCCACACACGTCTGGAAGCCAGGATGCACCGTCCAGAGCTAGAGTTATGTCGCGATTATGCCCATGTGAGCCTCCAGAAGGAGATTGAGGACATAAACCATCAAGTGGAGAAGATGCACAAGATGTTGAAAGAGCTTGAGTGCCAGCACCAGAGGCTCCTGCGAACGAGAAACGGTTTGGAACACGATCTGTCCCTGAAAATCGATGCCATGTACATCGATAAGGAGAAAGTCTGTGGTTTGAGACGAGCCTACCCAGTAAATGCCCTATTCAGATTTTAAAAACCACCGAAAAAGAAATTCAACGCATAGAAAGGAGTTAGATCTAGAGAAAGTGGAATTAATAACTCGACTGGATTTAAAAAAATGGATTTTAAACATTTAACAAATGCAAGGCTTCAATATGAATCAAATTTCCTATTTTCAAAGATTTTAATCATCAATTCGAATTGGACTCCGAATTTGAATTGAGTGCTCTTGATATTTATTTATTAGTTGTTCAGTAACAAAATGCATTGATATTTCATTCAAATTCTCCTAAAAATGATCTAAAAATCACCAAAAAATAAATTAAACACATAAAACAAAGTTAGGTCCAGGGAAAACGCAATTAATAACTCAATTGAATTAAATTAGAATTTAATATTTAATTGATAATCTTCTGTACAATTTCTGCCTAGACACTGACTAATTGCCCTGGGTAATGTGCTTCTTAATATAGCTTGGTACAGGCAAATCTAGTCCTCTTTTAGCCTCGAAGAACGTGTAGGAAAGGGTGATGTCGTCGCAATTCTCTAGTCTAGGGTCCTCAGCGTATTCTGGATCGATGTAGAAGAATACTGGCATGTCAACCTTCAATAATTTATGAGGTAATCTTGTTAATACTGCCAGTTACGAAGAGAAATTGAAGGTAATAAAAATAAATCCATAAATAGATCAATAAAAAATAAATAATGTAAAAAGAAATTATTGAGTTTTTCTTATTAATCACCGAATTCTATTTGATTTATCATTCATTTTGTATTCTTTTTTTCATCTGGTACTCATGAAAATAAAATAAAAAACCATGAGTAAAAACAAAAATTGAATGCTGAATAGATTAATGAGTAGAAAATTATCAGTTTTTTATTTTTAGAATTTTTTTTGCTTTCTTATTTTTATCAATACGACAGAGCATTTATCCAAGGGAAATTTCTTTGTCAAATAAATCAGAGATATTTACGAAAATGTTCGAAGGTGTGTAAAAATGACTGAAATTTACGATTTTCAGGCATTTTCATCAATTAAAAAATATAGCCAAATCGTGTTATTTTTCTAATTGATGCCTTAATGCACTTTCTTACCTCTTCATGGGGATTCAACTGCTGTTCCTCAAAACAGAAACACTGGATTTTATTAAAGTACTGTCCAGCCTCGAAAGGAACTACGTTGTACGTAGAAATTCCAATGACAGCCTTGTCGGATGGGTTTGTGGCTGTGTAA
Source organism: Diachasma alloeum (assembly GCF_001412515.2). NCBI lineage: Eukaryota > Metazoa > Arthropoda > Insecta > Hymenoptera > Braconidae > Diachasma > Diachasma alloeum. The sequence continues at coordinate 718,383 of NW_021680373.1, forward strand.
AAGGCCAGGGCTGTTTCACCAGGAGCCACTTTGATATTTCTCTGTTGGGGATGGAAGTTCCAGAGCATAGCTGCCCCAGTGTCGGCGTTGAAATGGACTTTTATGATTCTGTCCTTCACTGGCTTCATATTGTCGACGCCCCCTCCGCTGTGAGTGCTGACGGTGCCACCATAACTCGTCGCCTGAATTCATTGCATTGATGACACGTTAATTCTTAGGCAGCGTGCATCAGTTAATGAATAAGTATCTGATCAATTCAGTTATCTAATTACAGTACAATGATGACGACAAAACATGAGTTTATGATAAAAAATTTATGTGCAGAGGTGGGTAACTCGTGATTGGCAGAGTAAAATTCGAAGATTTTTTTTTCATTTCGAGAGGATCTTTTAAACTTTAAAATGAGACTTGATTTATCTAAATTTGGTCATTTGATCAGGAGATATTAATGATTTAAGAGGGTTAATTTTACATCACTTTCCAAAAAAATACATCACTTAATTTTTTTAGTAATTTGAACATCAATGATAAAAATGTTGATGAAAAGGAATATTTTCCTCGTAAAGTACAATTCCTCCTCTTTGTAATTAGTCCAGATTGACCTCAATTGATGAATTTATTCTCGAGTTATGAATTGTTATGTGACATGCCATAATTACCTGACAGAATAATCTGTACAGAGGAACAGCAGCATAAGCCAGACCGAGAGTTAACAACCCAATTGCGGTGAAATAATGCACCGTCTCCCGTTTTTTCTCGGACGCCAATTCCGCCTCTGATTTTCTCCTCGTGAATGAATTCCTGATAGCACTTGTGAAAAAATACCTCGGCTGGCTCCGCGCTGCATACTGACAGTACCTCAACAACATCTCGTTTTTAAAATAATTTATAATCATTGCAAAAACTACTTCATCCACCAGAATTAACCCCAAAATATCAACTACGTTTTTGGATTAATAAACCCCGATTTATCGATATTATATATTCCAGGTCATGCAGATGTACTTGTATGACATTGAGAAATTATTTACGCTGTACTTCAACTAAAAAACGTATTTTTAAAACCACATTTTCGGAACATAAACATTTGTTTCACACGGCGAGCGACATTTTGCGACTGCAGCGCCATTGTTGCTGTTCGCTGCCGCGTCAGGGGTGAGAGCGCAGTCGCGAGTTGTTGAGAAGCGAATGAACAAAGAAACTGTGGCGCTCGGTGCATATCGCAGGTTTAAACGGGTAAAGGGACCCAGTGAACATTATTTTCGGCGGTAAAAAGTGACAATGAATATTGCTAATTGACAGTGAAGTGGAATTTGATGGAATTTACGTGATTTTCGCGTCGAAAATGCATTCCCAAGCTTTGAAGGACGTGAGAACAAAGGAATTTCGGCACTTGATGCTTATTGCGGCTTGTAATAGGCATAGAGACCTAGTGAACACGATTTTTGGTGTTAATAAAGGAGGATTAATATTATTAATTAACAGTGATGTAAAGGTCGGGGGAATTTGCGTGATTTTATCGGTGAAAATGCCCTTGAGAGTTGTTGATGTTATTGAGAACAAAGGAATTGTGGTCCCTGGTGGATATTACGGTTTTAAATCGACATTTGGTCCTGATGAACTTGATTTTTGATGGAAATAAGGGACAATTAATCTCAATAATCAACAGTGAAGTGGAATTTATGTGAATTTACGCGATTTTGGCGTCGAAAATGCATTCCCAAGTTTTTGAAGGTCGCGAGAACAAAGGAATTTCGGCACTTGATGCTTATTGCGGGTTGCAATAGGCATAGAGACCTAGTGAACACGATTTTTGGTGTTAATAAAGGAGGATTAATGTTATTAATTAACGGTGATGTGAAGTTCGGGGGAATTTGTGTGATTTTTTCGTTGACAATGCCCTTGAGAGTTGTTGATGTTATTGAGAACAAAGGAATTGTGGTCCCTGGTGGATATTACGGTTTTAAATCGACATTTGGTCCTGATGAACTTGATTTTTGATGGAAATAAGGGACAATTAATCTCAATAATCAACAGTGAAGTGGAATTTATGTGAATTTACGCGATTTTGGCGTCGAAAATGCATTCCCAAGTTTTTGAAGGTCGCGAGAACAAAGGAATTTCGGCACTTGATGCTTATTGCGGGTTGCAATAGGCATAGAGACCTAGTGAACACGATTTTTGGTGTTAATAAAGGAGGATTAATGTTATTAATTAACGGTGATGTGAAGTTCGGGGGAATTTGTGTGATTTTTTCGTTGACAATGCCCTTGAGAGTTGTTGATGTTATTGAGAACAAAGGAATTGTGGTCCCTGGTGGATATTACGGTTTTAAATCGACATTTGGTCCTGATGAACATGATTTTTGGTGGTAATAAGTGACAATTAATATTAATAATCAACAGTAAAGTGGAATTTGTGTGAATTTACGCGATTTTATTGTGGAAAATGCACTTGAGAGTGGTTGAGGAGTGAGAGAACAAAGGAATTCTGGCACTTGATGTCCGTTTATGGTTCTAATGGACATCTGGACGTGGTGATGATGATTCTCGAGGTGAATAAGTCGCAATTAATACTATTAATCAATGATGTAGCAGCATTGGCATCAATTTACCCCGTTCGTTCGCTGAGAACCGATTCACCAGTTGTCCAAGGACGAAAAAACAAAGAAATTATGTCCCTTGGAGTAGTTGATCTCATGCTCATGATTTTTTTCCTCGAATAGTCAACAACTGGGGTCATCATTTAATGATTAATTAGAATTTGTGCTCAATAATCCCAATGATTTCGTTAATTCAACTATTCAATTAAACCATTAACGAGTATCAGGGAGTGTATGGAGTTGAATAGGTTCACAAATTGAATAATCACGTGATAATGAATTTTGGCACATGACAAAATATTTAATTATCGCATTGAAATGACTGGAAAATCCACAGCATCAGTTTCACAAAGAAAAAATAAAATAAAATCCAGAATTAGCTCGGATACGGGAAAAAATCCCATTTGTGTGTTTTCTCGTGATCTTGAAGATGATGACGATGTTTGAATCTCCTCTCACACCGATAACACTGAAATTTCGGTCCAACTCCGCACTCCAGCCTGAGGTGCCTCGCCAAATTGCATTTGTGAGTGTAAGATCTGCCACATTTTGGACAGTTAAACATGCCCTCCTCCCTCTGTACGGGATTCTTAACTGAAACATAAATAACCCTTCCCCATGAGTCTCCACCACCACCAGGAGTCAGAGGATGAGAGGACGAGGCCACAAGGCGAATAGGCATGCAGAAAAGTTATCCCAAAGAGAAATATACTTGAAACATCGAGACATGCTGCAACGGTGAGTACTCATTATTTATATGAACGTTTCGTATTTATTTTGAAAATTATACATTTTGTCCGTAACAATCATCAATCAAGTATCCAACATATATATATATATATATATTTCTCGTAATGTATCAGACTGTTCGTTTCCAAAAGACGACTATTGGAATTAGCTCCATTGCCTAGCGCTAGGTACTTATGATAATTAACAAAAAATATTTGTTTATCCTCTTTAGTTTGAGTTTTTGATCAGCCATGAGCTACATCGCATCACAGATATGTGTTAACTTATCTCTTATTTTGTAATAACTAAGTAGAACTGTATATTTGTAGATTTGTGACTCTTTATGAGAGTATGGCACTGCAATTTCAATCGTAATGGCAGTGATTTACACTTAATCATCTCGAAAACATCAAGTAGAAACATCAGAAACGAATATAAACTCTTGATTATTCTTAATCTTTGGAACGCATATGAATTGGATGAACTAGTCTACGTAGAGAGAAAATCTAGAAAAATTGCAGGCAGCTGTATCTTCAACATAGCTGTAATTGTATGTGGATACGTCCATGGTCTTTCCTTCTTTCTCGAAATTCCTAGAAACTCCTTACACTCCCTCGAATTTTCTGGGAACTCCCTGAATTTCTTCGAAATTTCAAGAAACTTCTCGAATTACCTAGAAATGTCTAGAAACTTCTCGAATTACCTAGAAATGTCTAGAATTTTCTAGAGTTCCGATAGATGGCACTGCACATAAGGACCGTTTCCCAAAATGACACCCCACATTAAAACCATAGACGTATCCACATCAAAATTCACATCAATACGAGAAAAATCCAAGAATTTTTTCCTAGCTGCCACTGAGCTTCCATTTTCCTCCCCAAGCCCTGGAATTTTCAAAAAAACTTCTCTCCGTGTAATTTCAATGCGGTAATGATTATGATAATGACGGAATAACAAAGTTAAACGTAGATAAGGCTTAATCGACTATTTTTAATGATAAATGGTTCAACTTTTGCAGAGGGAATATTCGAAAATTTTAATTCGCATGAAGATCATTCCGTGAACTTTGAAATGATACAAATAACATCGGAATTGTTCTGTCTCCCTCTGCATTATTTTTTGTAACAAAAATCGCAGTAAATATTTTCGAGTTCTCATTAAGATTTCTGATGAGTGCGCATATGAAGAACAAGATTATGCTTGTGTTTGGATTTTTTATGACAAATGGGGCACTCAAACTGGGGTTCAACTCCGCACTCAAATCTAATATGTCGATTGAGTGAATGTGGACGACTGTAGGCATTACCACACTTTGGACAGTAATAACTACTCGGTTGTGACGAGCAATTAACTGGATTATCACCAGGACTCTGTCTTGGATTTACCTGTGCATGAAGTCTCTCGTCGTAACCGTAATCATTGATACCAATGTTAGTTTCACCCATCTGATTCTCAGCTACCAAACGCAGGTACATGCTCTGATAGTGATAGAACCAGTCGATAGGACTCACCGATGAACGGGCGTACTCTAGAAAATAAGAAAATGACATTTCACATAAAATTTATCCAACTATTTACCGCAATCCGTGAGTGGTTAGGACAACACAGTAGGACAGACACATTAAACTCATTACTTCGGCTTTTAATTCTTCATCGTTCAACATCAGTTCAACCATTTACCATTCACCATTATTACATCACCAGGGGGATTTAGGAGGGTGAGTGAGAGATGCGATAGAGGTTTGCGTCATTAATCATTGAATTTTATTTTTATTTGTTTTTAAAAAAATTTTACTGTCAATTATTGATAAGAATTGTGGGTGACCAAGTGGTTGCGGAGGTCGTATCTATATTTGAATTTTTTCTTGCACACGTGACACTGAAATCTCTTCTCTTTGTTGCCACACTCGACTCGCTGGTGTCTTCTGAGGCTGTCGGCCCATTTGTACTGTTTGCCGCAGGGGCAGTGGTACTGCAACTGTTTACCTAGGTTGCCTTCACCCCGGGACGATAGTCTACCTTGGCGACATTTAGGAGGGTAGGAGGTGATCTGGAAGAGATCCTCCATGGGATTGGGGTGTCTGTTCTCTGGGAAGCGGAGGGGGTCGTAGAAATCGTACCCTGTGAACAGTGAAATCATTCGGTATTAGAGTGTATTGTCGTGAATGTCTATTGTTAATCAGAAAAAAAGGATGAATGGGGGTCAATTAAGTTGTTGGGAGGGAGAGGAGAATTTGGTTCATTCTAAATGCTTAAAAATGTTTGTTATTTATTGTGTTTTACATCCACGTACGCGAGAAGGTAATTCGTCGTATTTTCTCCTCTTCGTATTACTCCTCTTGTGTACTCCTGACGATGATGCTTCATTTTTTTTCCAATTTTCATGCGACGAAGACGTGCAAACTAACACTTAAATCCCTTCAGGTACAGTGAAAAATCTTTATTGAATCATAGTTACACTTTACAATAAATCAGTCCAATAACTTCGTAGATACGTCTATGCGATGTCTTCCCATGAATGAAACTAAAATAAAAGAAAACTTTTTAATTAAATCTATTCCAGTAAAATTTTTAAAATGTTTGAGAATGAAATTTTTTTTTAGTTTTATTCACAGTGATGTGAAGTGTCTTTACACTTTTCAATCATGATAGTCCTGACTCAATCGAGATGAGAATTCGTTTCATTTAGAATGCTTAGTTATTTCAAAATGTGTTCAGTGTTCTTTACTTGAAAATTAGTTCTTCGTATTTGCTCCTGATGTCTCTTGGGACAATTCCATCATCTTTTGCTCTTCCTCTGTGCTCCAGACGACGATTCTGTTTTCATTTTTCAAATTTCGTGGGGCGAAGATATGTAAACTAGCACTTAAATCTCTTCGAATACAATGAAGTATCTTTATTAAATCATCATTAAACTTTACAATAAATCATTCAAGTCACTCCATAGACAGGTCCATGTAATGCCTTTTGACGATTAAAACTAAAATAAAAATCAAAGTTTCAAATTAAATCTATTCAATCGAAATTGAAAAAAATACGATTAAGAATGAAAATGTTGAAGTAATGTGAAACTAAGCGTTATTCATTGTGAACATCAATTAAATGTTTAATTGTACTGTTTCGGGTTTTGAATATTTCCCCGCAGTGAGTGCAGACGCGTTTTTCGGTCTGCAGGGTTGATGGCGTGCACCAGAATTTCTCGTGTCTCTTCATGTTGCTTATCTGGGTGAAGTGTCTACCGCAGATGCTGCAGTAGACGTATTTTGTCATTGAGCAATTGTTCTTGCGCTTCTTGCGACGTTTGCCACGGCGTGTCTTCAAGTAGCTGATTTCACTGACGTCAGCGTGATAATCCTCGTAGATCTCCTGCTCCTTCTCGGAATCTTCAGAGTCGAATTCAAAGGCCAGTGTGAAGTTCTCCTCTTCGTCCTCCTCTTCACTCTCTGGATAAATCAGCTGAGGCTTCAATTCAAATTTAGGGAATTTCTGCTTTCTTCTACCTGGTTAACAGAAAGAGAAATAGTGTTAGGAGATTGTATTTAATTCAGAGGGCAAGTGAAGCTGAGGATTATGGAGAACATGCGAATGAATTTGTGAAATAGTGAATGAAACGAAGCGGGGTGCAGTTTTAGGCGCATTGAGGGACGCGCGAAGTACATCGGTTCGCATTTTCTAAGGCTTAAATAAGAGGATGTGGAGGTAAAGAGAGGTTTGACTACTTGAGCAGTTGTCAGGGGCTGACGATTTGATACAATCTCTTTATTTGTTTTGAAGATTCAGTATTCCATCAATTTTTTTCACGATTCTTAAATAGATAATATGTACAATAGAGTATTCTCGTTTCGATTTTATGCATAGATTTTTCCTTCGAAGAAGTCTGCAACAAAAAATGGGAAATTAAATTCATGTGCACTAGTGCATTGAGGAAATCAAACTCACGGAAATGGTAGGATGGTGTAGTGAAGGGTGCAAATATCTATCGTTTCTAAAATCTAAGGCTCAATTGACAGAAGATAGAATTATTTAATAAATGCGATATCTTCATTTATTTCGAGAATTTAATATTCCATGAATATTAAATTTTCTCGTGTTCCAATGGCAAAGAAATGATTCCCTTTTTCATCAAATCAAGAAATTCTTCTTCATTCGAAGAAATCTGCAACAAAAATATAAAGTTGAGTTCATAGAATGGTCAACGATCAATTCTAGTAAAAAAAAAGTGCAATTTTTAAAACCTATGGTTCTTCATTTTTAAGACTTAATTAAGAGCACGTGGATGATTATCAATGATCAAATCTCTTTATTTTCCACAAAAATCAATTCTCCATGAATATTTTTTATGACAATTCAATACTCAATACGTCGTAATTGCAAACGAAAAAAATATAGAAAATAAAATTTCGTATCCTGATTATATTTTAGTAGCAAAACCAGCACTCTCATCTAAATCAATAGACTCTCTTCGTTCAAAAAATCTGCAACAGAGAATAAAAAGTTGATTTGAGAAATCGTACAACAAGTGATGCTGTAAGTTATGTGATAATAATCAAACTCACAGAAATAGAAAATATCTGCTTCAAACAGGCACTTATTCCTTCTCTTGTTTGGATTTTCGAAGCAGCGAACGATTGAGTGGCCCCGGCTTCAATGTTCGCCTCTTCTTGCTCTTCTTGTTGTGCTTCATGTGAACGGCTAGCATGTGATTGGCGATGTAGTCGGGACGTAATTTCTTTTTGCAAATTGTACACTCGGTTCTCTCTCCCCCATTGCCACACTGGACAGTGAGCTCAATGTGACGTCGCAGATTGAAGATGGATGTGAATTGTCTTCCACACTGCATGCATTTCAATCGCGATGGTCCTGGCTTAACACTGCGTATGTCTATTATCTTGGGCATCCACTGGATATCGTCATCGTACTGCAACATATCTGATGAATAATATTTATTAGTACCAGAATTATACTATTCATCAGTTTTCCTTAATACTAAACAACTTTAAACAAATTGAACGGATAGTTTAATTTGTGAATTCAATGGAGAGTTGCGACAGTCAAATTTCATGAGCATAGCGACAGTAGTAATGAAAGAAAATGAAAGAGGATGAGTTATCAAACAAATACAACAGCTTCACGCTTCATCAATGTTTATTCAATACGAAATAAGGTTTTGTGACAAAAAAATGTTGAAAATTTTGGCAGATTCAACCTCCTAAATAAATGGTAATAATTGTAATGAGTTGAAAGGAATGAGAGGTAGTTTTATTCTCTGTTCTTCGCGAGAGGGCCGGAAAATCGCCGCTGGCAAGCGACGATGTGTGCATTCAACACAAATTTGTGCCTGAATCGCCGTCTGCATAGAGGACAAACTTCGCAGGGAACGACACCACACTCGAGTCGTTTGTGACGACTCAGTGAGGTCCTTGCTCTGTACGCTTTTCCACATCTCGAGCACTCGTACATACCCTGCTCCTCTGTAGGCTCTGTTGACAAGCTTGTCTTTGTACTTGTCGGGTATCGAGTTAAAATAGGGGCTTTTCGCGCTACAGCCAGAATAACTTGTCTTCCATCGGCTGTCTTTAACACTCGCACATCTGAAATTATGATTCAATAGTTAGTACTATTTTTTGAGAGGAATTTTGTCGAAGGAACTAAGAAAAATGCATGCGAACTTTCAGAGAAATGACAAAGAAGCCGCAATTTTTCGGGGAGAATGATTGAATTAAAGCACGCGAAGAAGCCCTAGTCCCGATTAATCAGATTAAATGACTTTATTTCACGTGAAATTCATCTCATACATCAAATGGAATGTGCAAATTGAAGACAGTTAGATCGGATCTAATTGTCGATGTTTATAACTACGAGTGTTTTCTCTTTCGTTTGCAACAGCTCATGTGATTAGTCAATTTGAATTTGTGACTGAATTTTTTGCCACAGTAATCACAGCTCTGTCTTGGTTCAACTCCACACTCTAATCTCAGGTGTCTTCGCAATGATGTCTCCAATTGATATCCCTTGCCACACCTGTAGCACTTGTGGATGACTGATTTTCGGAGCTTGAGATTTTCAATTCTCTTCACCATCAGTCTCGGCCCTGAAACTGTACAAATATATTCGTTACCACAAGTGTCAGAATTAGTTCAATTGTTATAAAAAAAAAATTGTGCACGACTAAAATGCAGGAAGAGAGGTGACATGAGACGTGAAAGAATCTGAGTTACACGGAACACACAATCATCTTCATTTTTTTTTTAATTAATAGTTATATTCATCGCTGGAACTCTGGGGAAATCTAGCGATATCTACAGGCGTTTTGCAGGGGATATCGGTAGCGATGCTTAGGCTTGAATTTCTTCCCGCAATAGGGGCACAATTTCAATTCGCACATGACTGTAGAGGAGACAATATGTACAATAGAGTATTCTCTTCTCAATTCGGTGGATAGATTTTCGTTCGAAAAAATCTGCAACAAAAATTATGAAATTAAATTCGTAGCGTGAATATCCAGCAATCCTAGGGCATTGCAAAAATAAAACTCACGGATGTGGCAGGATAGTGTAGTGCAGGGCGCAGGAGTCTATATTTTTTTAATTGTAAGGCTCTATTGACAGGAGACGGAATTATTTAGTCAATTTGATACCTTCATTTATCTCGATAATTTAATACCCCATGAATATCAAATTCTCTCACAATATTTTAAGGATATCCAAGTGCTCTAGCTATTTTTTCTCCAGTGAAATGGTCTTCGAATTTTGTAGTTGAAAATCAGAGCTTTCATTTGGGTCTGAATTTGAATCTCGATATTGAATAATTAGAAAAGTGTTTAAAAATCTGAAAAAAATTGGAAAGTTTACTTTTGGAGATAGATTGAAAGAATAAATAAAAAATGGCAATTTTTGATATTTATGAGCATTTTCTATTAATAATTTATAAACAATCAATTTTCAACTATAAAAATGAAACAAAAATTCTTCGGAATAGTAACAAATATACTCATATTCAGAATTTTACCAAAAATCGATTTTCATGCTTAAAAAAATGAACTTTCCGAGGTTTAAACAATCTCAATTATTCATTTATAAACAACGACTGTTGAAAAAAATGATAATTCTGTGCAAAATTTAATTTGATTGACAAATTTTATAATTGAAAATGGTTGAATCTATAATGTGGTCTGTACCAAACTGTAAACGACACTTGGATATCCTCAATAACAAATAAATGGTTCTCTTCTTCATCTCATCGAAATTTAATTTAGTTCTAATCCATCTGCAACAGAAAATGTAAAATTGAGTTCATCGAATGAATAACGATCAGTCCTAGTACAAAAAGCAGTTGTTCAAAACTATTGTTTTCGAATGTCAAGACTTAATTGAGAGGACATGGGTAATTATCACGGATCAAATCTCTTTATTTTCCTCAAAAATTCAATAATCCTCGAATATTTTTCATAACAATCCAACACTTAATGCCTCGGCCCTGAAATCTTACAAACATAATCGTTACTTCAGTGTTAGAATCAGTCCACTCGCTCCAAAAAAAAAATGAGATTTGAAAGGATCGCGCTATCATCTTCATTTATTTTTATTAAACATGACATTGTCCGTTGGTAGTCTGGGAGAATCTAGCGATATTTACAGGCGTGTTGCATGTGATATCGGTAACGATGCTTGTGCTTGAATTTCTTCCCACAATAGGGGCACTCAAACGTCGGATCTTTTCCACACTCAATTCGCACATGATTGTAGAGCGATGATTCACGCACATAGCGCCTGCCACACTGCTTGCAGCTCCACTTCTTGAGTGGAAACACTGAAAAATGAATGAAAACGAGACAAATTGTTACTTTCGTTCATGATAAATGAGTCATTCTGTTACAACTAATTCCATAATGATGGTAATGCGAGAATAATTACAGGAGAGTAGAGAATTACGATTTTATTAGTGTTGATTATATACACGAAACGAGAAAAAAATATATTAATGAAGGAATAATTTTCACTGATAGAACCAATTCTTGCTGTCGACAACTTCACCAACGATATTATCCAACTTGTGGACAGTTTTCAAATGCTTCACAAGATGATGTTTACGTTGAAATCTTTTTCCACAGGATTCACAGGGAAACTGTCGTCCCTTACCACAGAACATCTTGTGATTCCACATTGTCTTCTTATTAGTGTAAATTTTTCCACAATTGTTGCATGGATATACAGCAGCTGCCAGAAATTCTGAAACATATAACAAATGCACTCTGGTCAGAGCATATTTAAACTCAATAGTTTCACAATTTGTTCAATAAATTATCCTAGATCATGCGGGCTTTGAATAATCCGGGTGAAACAATGAAAAATATTCATTGAAAAAATGTATATTTGATCATTAATCTTGTATAATCCTATCAATTGTACAAATAATATTCAAGCTTTTCGATTTAATCTAGTTATTGTAGCATGATGTGACATTGTTCGAAAATGGGCGAGAAGATTGTGCTTGTGTTTAAATTTTTTAGCACAAGGACGACAGGAAAATTGGGGCTCCTTGCCGCACTCAGCTCGCAAATGCAGCTGCAGTGATTGCCTCCATTTGTAGATTTTTCCACATCTATGACACGGATACACATTTTTTCTTGGATATATCGTGGGACGATAATTTCCTGAAAACAGACAACACCGCGCATTGTCCAATTAGTGAAATTTCATATCATTTTAATAAAAAATGAGTGAGAGAATGGTAAAAAGATAATCTTCCAAGCAGTGTGTTAATTTTTTTTTTCGAAGCAAAATAGTAATTGAAGCATAGTTATGCGTTCCATCCAGTAATGTACATTCTTTATTCTCAATGAATTTCATCTGTAAAAAATTATATCTATAAAATTAAATTGCACAATTTAATTATTCATGTTAAAAGTCCGTGGACACGTCGATTGTGTTGAAAGAGATTGGATTTTTGCTTGAAGCCTTTGTTGCATAGGTAGCATATGTATTGGGGTATTTTTCCACATTCGTATTTGAGGTGACGATTCAGGGTTGATTTGTGGAGGTAGTGTCTCCCACAGTTGGGACAGTAATTCACTGGAGAGAAGTCACCAGCATCTGAAAATAAAAAAATCATCAGACGTTAATACCGAGTTAATAACATAGGGTTGTGAGTACCAGTTTAAGCCTAGAAATTATATTCAAATTTTTCAGAGATATTTTTCCTGTGGATTAATTACTCTAGGTGATTATTATCGCCTCCATTAATTACGTTACAAGTACTTCAACTCGATGTCTCTTGAAAAATATCCTCATCATTCATCCACTGCAGACACTATAATTTTCCCATTGTCATGAAGAAGAGAGATCAAACAGGATTGTTTTTATTCTCATGGCTTCTTTTATTGTCTATACTCTCCATAACAATTATCATCTCACAAGTTCATTGGTAATAAAAAAAAAAGCATCTATCGAAAGTGAATCAGCGACTGATTTTCTTTCCATTAGACCCCGTAAATTTGTGGACATTCTGCATGTGTTTGTTCAACACCCACTTGTGACGAATTTTGATACCACAGAGGGGACAGCTATGCTGGGGAGCTTTTCCACACTCTTCTTTCTCGTGTCTCACCAGAGACTGTGCCCACCTGTACTCCTTGCCGCATTTTCGACAAAAGTGACGGCCCAGTCTCTTGTAATAGTCGTCGAAGATTGTGCAAGGACCTGGAAGAAGAAACATGAGATGTAGGAGTTGTGGATGAATGATTTTTTTTTTCAATTACATGATGACTACAAATGTGTGACAATTAATTGATTAGTTTTCTTGCATTTAAATTTCATTTTCTGGGGATTATTCAAAGCTTGTAAAATTGAAAATTAGGAATACTCTTTCCTTCTTCTCGTTTCTGAAACATAAGAGACACAAAATCTTCGTCAAAAATTATTCTACAACGATAGAATACTCGGTTTATCAATAAAAATCACGGAATAATTGAATAAAACTTTTATTAACTATCGTGATAATCGGTGATCGCTGAGATTATCAATATCATTGTCAGTGGTATGTATGGTGAATAGTTACAACGTGTTTCTCACAATCGTATCTCTTTTCAAATCCCTGTTTACAAATGTGACACGAGAACATGGGCTGTTTTCCACAGCCACCTCTCAAGTGTCTTCTTAGTGAGTCTGACCATGTGTATTGTCTTCCACAAATGTGACATCTGAACGGATTTTCATAATTGACACGACGCGTTGAACAGGCACTTCGTGGATAATCATCTGAAACAAAAACAATAATGTATTAATATCATACCTTAATCAGTAATTCAACAAGAATATCTGCAAAAAATTGATGATTCACGGACATGAGGGACAGAGAAGATGGTTATACAGTAGTAAATTTCATTCTAATGGCACAGTTAACTGTTTTTATTAACATGTAGAAAAACTATAATTACATCTATTAACTTTTGAAGCTCGTACAGGATTATCAATCCTCGTTTTAACATTATTATCCATTTTGATTAATGTGAAGGCCCGGAATTATTATGCGCTTGTACGTTGATATTCACATATTGAATGTATGAACTTTCCAAACGTGACGTTGAAAATTGGAACGCTGGGCAAAGGCCTTCTGACAGAAACGACAGATATACTGGGGCAGTACCCCGCACTCCTCTCGCAGATGACGATTTAGGGTGCTTTTATTCCTATACGATCTCTCGCAGTTTGGACAGGGAAAGGGTTTAGTACACTCCGAGCTCCTGACATCCTGACGAGAGGAACTCCTCGATTGATTATCTGAAAGCACACGCATACAATTGTCATTATTGCATAAAATTTATTTTGTGTGCTTTCTACATACTTGCGTCTGTCTGTGGGAAACATGCTTTATTCAGGTTGATGATTTTTCAATTGAAGGATAATCTTCATGAATGATTTGGTGGTTGATTCAAAGGATTATTCATTGTGGCATCTCCATTTGAAGTATTACTTTTATTTCATTGAACAACAAAGGCGCGAATGTCAATATTCAGTTTCAACTATTACGGCTCGGTCATTGTGAACATTAAACGATTTATAAAAAAAAAAGGATCATTTTTTGTGGCACGACTGAGGCGAGGTACACTTATATAGCTTGAATACTGTTGAACGTGAACTCTTATTTTTTAACACAATTTCAGCTGTTTAGGCAATGTCATACTCATTTTTTTCTGTTTTTGATTTGTTTTTTTGTTCAATTTTTTAAATTTTTTTCATTTTTTTTCGCGTTTTTGGATTGTTTTTTTAAATGAATAATTTGAATTTATCTATGAAACTATTTGAGCATCTTCATCATGGTGGTTGAGCGAAGAGGTGTGCATGGATGGTGGCGTTGTGTCGACGAAAATTGGCCTTCTGTTTGAATCCCTTCTCGCAGATACTGCAGATGTACTGGGGTGGTTTTCCACACTCATCGTGAAGATGACGCTTCAAGCTCCCCTTGCTTTTATACGTCCTACCACACTTGTGGCAGGGAAATGGATTAGGCGTCACGTTGTATACACGATCTGTCCGAACAACCGGATAATGCATCCTTTGACCGTTTCCTGAAACCGCGATACAAAGTAGCCACGATTACCGACGCGTTGTACAATATTTTGATAGAATTTTTGTTTTTTGTTGGGTTTTGCGATCACAAAAATACAAGCAACAAGGACAATATTTTCGTTTTCTATCTTGAAGAAGATCTTCCATGCTGATGAACGACACCATCACTGCCTCTAACGTCAGACAACAGAAACATACAATAATTTTTCGTAATAAACATTAAACATTAATGAGCAAATGGAATGTTTACCCACGTGATAAATGAGTTTTTATTCTTAATGTTAAATTTTCATTCGTGCTTCTACCCGGAACCACAGAAGGCAACAATAAGATATTTCTCTTAGTGGTTACAATATAGAAACATTTTTTTGTTTAAACCACGTTTTATGCAAAATATTATGCAAAGAGGAGTCAGTCTATAGAAAGCCCCGCATTGAAAATTATTTTCAATGACTGACTCGTGCTTTCTTTTTTATTCTCTTTATTATTGATTTTTTTTTTTCATTTATTTTTAATCAATCGTTCAGTATTTTTTGAGAAACTGAATGCTCTCTGCCATTGAATTCCTCTCAATTTTAGAATCATTTAACTGAGAGAGTTCAATGCGATGGATGCTCTTGCAGTGGCGCTGCAAGTTGGACCTCTGGGTTGAGGCCTTGTTGCAAATTGGACAAATGAACTGTGGCTTTTTGTAGCACTCATATCTCAGATGTCGTCTCAATGTGTCTTTTCGTGTGTATGATTTTCCACACAAATGGCAGGAGAAGGGTCGCCACATTGGCTTTGTACGGTTGTTGTGGATTTTAACACCACTGCTGCTTCCTGAAAACAAAATCATTACCACAGTTAGATTTATTTTTCACACATTTTTATTCGTCATTTTTTTTTTTTTTTTGGTTGGGATGAGCATCATTCGTGATTAGTAGCGATTGTTGATGTTGTTAGTCACTAGAGAATCAATTGAAACATTTAAATCTCAAGGTGAATTTGGAAGTAAAATCAAGCTGCTGAGAGTAAATGATATGCCCTCTGCAATCTCTCATCATTCAGTTTAAACCCGATTAATCATACCTGCGTTGTTAGGTAAATACGATTAATATGATTTCGTTGTGAATGCCGTAGTGGGAATGTCCCAAGCAATGGTTAGATATGCGACGATATGTTTCGATGTCTTTCAATGCCCCACAGTGTACAAATAATATCTACACTTGAGTGAGTTAATCGAAGTCACTATTTACCTCATTGTCACATGGAATTCAACGATCTTCGGGCGCAAATCTTCAAATGATTGCTTCTCGATAATATCAGAGTCAACTATTCATTTTTAATGAAAAATAATGAAAGCACAGAGTCAGTTTAAATTAATCAGCATGAAAATAGCGCAAAATAATACGAAATGAATTGAAGGAAAAATATCATATTAAATTGTTTTTTAATTCAATGATGCACAAATGTTCGATAGATCTTCAGGTCGTCAGGCGAAATCTTCATTGATGATTATTTTGAATTATATAATCAGCATTCAATCTTCTGTGTTGTTTGACATGATGTTGGGTACGTAAGTGCCTTTGGAGACTGCATTTTTGTTTAAATTCACGTCCACAAAATGTACAGTTGTACTGAGGCAATTTGCCACACTCTTCACGAAGATGTCTTCCGAGTGATGCCTTCCACATGTATGATTTGCCGCACATGTGACAGTTGAAGGGGGGTTTATCACCGGACAGCCACCTGACGTCACTCTCGGCTCCTCTCTCACATGAATATTCAGCAACTGAAACCCAATGGACTGTGTGAGTGAATTATTTGAGCTAGAGGAGAAGTACCTAAATGATTTTTCATTAGTCTCAAATGGGTAATTTCAAATGCTCAGCCAAGATCATTCTCAATGCTCTAAACACAGACGATAATTATTCTATAATTCATCCAAAAGGTTCTCAAACGAACAAACGATCAGGATTTGGAGATAATTCCTGAGTTGATGGTCTTTTTTTTATTCGGGCATGCTTGAATCCGTGTATCCAGATATTCTGGAATAAAAAAGAGGGGAATTGTTAGTGAATGATCTTCATAATACTCAGATACGTACATCCCACTCGAGTCCACATGACTGACTGAGAAGGTGATGTCCAGACATTCACATTATTTCATGAATGAATCTTTCTCTGTTTCGTCCAGGCCTCGATAAATCTTCTGTCTTCAGGAATTCTAAAATAAAAAATACGAAAATTGTTAGTAAATGATCCTCAAAACACGCAGACACGTACATCCAGGTCGAATCGACACGAATAATCATGAAGACGATGATTGTATTCACTCAGTAAAGATTTCATTCAAATGATTCTTGATTTTATTCGAAGAATCCTTCTGACAAAACTGACAATCACGATTCCCATTGCTCTGTCAATAATTCACAATTGAATCTTGTTCATTTGCCCCGATATGCTTCTAAAAATAGAGAATACAAAAATTAGAGATAAGCCTCGAAAAATCCACATGCATAACATCCTGTCAAAAAAATTGTATTTTTATTTTGAAAAATGTCAGGGCGGGTGTCAACAAAACACACACTGAATATTCAAAACAATTTATTAATTATTGACTCATCAAACGATCTAAAATCCCAAATTACAACAGTGCCCTCAATCCCGGACACGAATTCTTGAGATGAATTTGCATATGATGTCGATGTTTAAACAATTTCGGACAATTTGGACAAGGTATGCTCGGTAATTTGCCACACTCAACTCGCTGATGCTTCTGCAGTGATTCCCTCCACATATACGACTTTCCACATATATTACAAATGAATGGCTTTTTCACAGGAGCTCTGTAATGACGATTTACCCAGGATAAGTCCATGTAAGCTCCTGAAACGAGAAGAATACTCGTTGAATTGATCCCCCACCACAATTATTAACCACTAATGATAGTCAATCAAGACAAAAAAATGAATAAAACCGTGTGGTTATTCAAAACTTTATTCATCCGATTGATAATGGACGATGAAATCATCATCAACTGACTAAAATCTACCAGATGACAGTTTCATTATTAATCTCGTAAATATCATTTTTGCGCATTTTTTGAGCATGTTTTTTTCAAATGCGATAGCACATGGTGACGATGTTTAAACAGCCTGTAACACTTTGGACATGAGAATAGAGGAAGTGTTCCACACTCGTAACGCCTGTGTCTCTCTAAACTTCCTTTGATCATATATCGTTTTCCGCATTCGCATACGAATTTTCCCCTCGGCATTTTTGTTCTCTTCCTTCTCGGACCATACGGACCAATTGTGTACTCAATACCTGAAACAAAAAAATATGAAAGTATTAGAATTAATCAGCGAAATGTCTGCTCAATATCCACTGGAAGTAATTATTTACAAAGTGCCCCCGATACAAATGCTGAACAAAAAAAAACATTTTCATCAAAGAGAACGCAATGGGTGGATTTATTCATAAATGTTGTACATTCCAAGTCGTTAGTCCCAAGAAAATAAAGCGTGATTCAATTAGACAGCTTTACAATTAGTTTTGATGTGAATTAACCAGAGGGAGAGTTTGTGCGTATTATAATCGCATTTTGAGCAGCGATAATTGTAACCGCACTCGTCTCGCTGGTGACACAACAGCGAAAAATTGTACTTGAATCTCCTTCCACAGCAGCATATCAGGCGATCTGCAACAGAAATAATAAATATTAGTGAAAATAATGATAAAAAAAAATTAGTGAAAATAATTGCAATTGTCTCTTCACAATCTTAATGCAGTTCACCTGCAACATAAAATAGGACAATTAGCGGTGGGAATAAACAGAAAATCATCGAATTAAATTTATTTCCTTTTATTTCTAGTCTCCCTGCTACCACATAGGTCACAACTGCTATCAGTGACAAATTAAATAATCAAATGAAAACCGTAACCATAAAGAATCTGCTGTACGTAACTTGTGTTTCAGTCCCACATATAGATATATATTTATAATTCTTTTTATACAATGAACAATTGTGTGCCCTCCTTCAAAATTCTAATAATCATCACCAAATACTCCACCACCTAGACACCATTTCACCTAAATGAATTACCAAAAAATTTCACAGGGATATTTCTTCTTTTTTCCTCAATTAATTGAGGGAACTCTTACTCACTAATTATTATCTCGATCTCCTTACAGTCTAATTTTGTTTTACGCGTTCTTCATCAATTTGTCCTCCCGTTTTAATTTTTTTTTTTCAATAATAACGTAAACGTTATGTACATTTCTCTCATGGAAATATTACAATTCGTGTGTATAATATATTTATTCCTCCTCTGTATGCATCACTACTAAATGTTGACTTAAAAATAATTCTTCATAGGCAACTCGTGTCGACATCTAAAAGGCTGACACGATGACTCGAGTATCCCATAAACGTACTAATTATTTGTTTCATTATTTTGTTTCTTTTGGCATTTAACTTTAGTCGTATCATCTTCCTATTGGCACATAAACAAATAATCCCTCAAATGTAATAATCGAATATGAAAAAACAATTAACATCCGGTGCGTTATTTCTTCTCGTGTGTGTTTTATTATCAGTCTTTGCACTGCATTTTGATTTTTATTATCTTAATTTTATGAATAAACAGACAATTCTGCTTTTGATTCTCTCACTTTTGGGTTACTTTTTTGTTTTTCTTCATTTGTGGAAAGTTGGAAGACGTTCTAGACGCTTTTGGGTTAGACTTTGAGTCGAAATGGTGGAAGATTTGCGGAGGAAAAATATTATTGAATAGAGATAATTAATTTCGACTCGATACACCGCACGAGACTCTTCGCACAATAAATTCATCGTTTGGCACTGGGAAATTTTAGGAAGAACGAGGTTTTCTACGATTAAATCATTAGACGAGTGATTAATTAGTGGGAAATTTTCTACTCATCGGGGAGGAAGCAATGTGAAAAGATAGACCAAGATGTGGATTAGGTATTGAAACTTGCGTGAATACAGAGACATGTCGATTGAACGTTCAGAGGAAGATACAGCGGAAGAATTATCAAATCAATAGCCATTCAAAGTTTGTACGTCTACGAGCGTAAATACGAGATATAGGCGTGAATAACATTATTAATTATTCATCAATGTTCAGGTTCTACTCTTTGGCTAGTTCATTAATTTTTATTAATTTTTTGACTAGAATGGATTTTAGTTCTTTGGTCCTCTATCAAGGAGATTCAATAGGTTTTCGCAGATCACGAAAGAGTAATTTTCCACGGGGAAGCTTATTATGTCATGTTGTGACTAGCCAAAGTATTTCAAAGAGAGTTACGTATCTAATGATAAATCGCAGTGAATATAGCCTTATTTGATCTTTAAGAACCACTAGATATATTAGATAGTTGTTATATATATAATATATACTTGTTTTCATTTTTATGGTAATTTCTATCCTCATATTTTCTAATTTCAACGACTAGATTCCAATAATCATTGGAATTTTACATGGCAATTTGGTTTGTTTAATTTTTCAACTAGTGGATTTCTTGGGGGGGTAAAGCAAACTAGTCATTTAACTACGGAAAAATCCGAGCGAAGGGCTAGAAATTCTACGTTTTATGACTGACTATTTCTTCGGCATTGTTAAATTCATTTTAAACTACAGTGTTGTAGTTGTGGATTAAACACCTTGGATATTCTTATTCAATAGTAATATTTCTTCGTTGCTTCGAGAAAACTTTTTCATACGGTTAATTAAATTCGGAAATCTTCATCAATTTTTTTTTCTCTCTCTCTCTCTCTCTCGCTCTTCACTACGTAGTCTACTCACTCAAATTCTACTGTTGAGTCATATTATTTGGTTATCCTCATAGTTCATTATAATTTCTATAAAAATAATTGGGCGCTTCAGCAATAACGAATACCGAGAGATCCCCATTTCTATTTATTCCAGAATTATAAATTCCACTCTTGAGATTTGACACTGGGACCTCCTCATATCGTCCAAATCTTCAACAACGTGAATTCTTATAATTAGTTCTATCAACTCCTCACATCTGATTTTTAATCTATGGATTATAGTTCAATGGTACCCAACAATTTCTATTAATGTCGTATTGACATTTGATACATCTCTCCGTCAATTAAATTTGTTCACAAAATTCACTCGTACGAGCCGAGCAATACGTATCTAAACTCTTACTCTAACTCATGTGATTCATCAGTTAAATAATAAAGCGAGAAAATAAGTGAAGCAAAAGATTTTGGTGTTCCTCATACAATATTGTCATGGATGTCTCCCTGCTTTGGCACTATGCCTCGAATAAAGACAAATTTATTCGTATATTATCGCAAAAGTAAAAATTTTTCAGTCGATTTATGGCACGAATGTTCAACGAGTGACTATCACTCTGACTGCGATCTAGGCGCGATTAATTGTAATTTCATGGGATTAGTTGAGATAAATTAAGGGTTAATTTAAAGGAAAGCTCTTCTTTGGCACTTTGTCGATTTTTTCACAGGGATAAATTTTGTCTTTGAATTGAGAATGCACTAGTTCTGATTTGAAGACATTGTAGATTGATCCTGTTTAAAAACATGAGAAAAAAAGGCATATAGGAAAATTTCACTCCAATAATTCTCAGAAACAAGAAACTATTACATAATTTGTCTAATATCTCGAGAATTATTGCACTGAAATTATTTTTGTTTCATCAACTCTTCATGTTATTGTTCTCAAACAGGAGAAATTCCCAATTCATGTGCAAAATCATGAAATCAAGTCAAAGTCAGTTTCCCATGAAATTTTCATCACCAGCAATGAAAAAACTTTATGCAAACCCCAATTGTCCTCAAATTCACAATTGAATTCTCGTTCACGTGCATTTCTCACAATTCAATCGATAAAAAATCCTCTGTAATTCTGTCGGCAAATAAAACTGTCCGTTGGACAGTTGAACGATTCACCAATATTCAGTGTATTCAGGCCTGCTGATTAACGGGAGTCGATTGCGACTTAGCCAGGACGTGACGATGATTAATATGCGCTTTGAGATTCCTCTCGTACTTTGAACTGAAGGCGCAGTGTGGACAACTAAATGACGGTGCCTTACCGCATTCGTATAGGAGATGTCTCTTCAATATGTAGGCATTCTTGTATGATTTACCGCAGCGCGAGCAATCGTGGCGTCTGTCGTGGGCTGAAATAGTCAATGGACGATTGTTATTACGACTGACATGACGAGTTGGTAGATGAAGTCGTGGACGTCGTTGTGGTGCCAGTGGTGCTGGCACATCCACAAGGCTGTTGTTGCGACGCCTAGAGCCATCGGAATTCCAATTGATGCTTGCGAAGAAGCCTGCAATCGATAAACCCAAGTACACATGTTAGTACTGTGGATATATTGGTAATTGCGGTAATTCACTAGGGTATTTTTCTTTAACTCTTTTAATTGATCATCGACGGCGCGGGCCATGCCAAACAATCAAGTCTCAAGCTACAACAACGAGCAAATGGGGATGATTCTGGAGGTATGCTATGAAGGATGCGAATGATTTCCTCATGTCATGGACAACATTTATGATTTTGGTGAGGGCATAATGATCCTTACTCTATTCTTGGTCCTTCCTCTTCTATCTTCTTCGGTTTGTCATGGAGAACCTGAAACTCAAAGGCGAAAAAGTTTAGTGCACTGTCTTTTGAAGAAAAAAAAATCCTGACACTCGATGCCTCTTCCATTCTCTTCTCTCTTCGCTGTTGCTCATGTGTCCCTACGATGCCCTGAAAAAAATAAGCAGAAGAATTAGTATGCGGAAGTGGGAGACGCATAGGAACACTCAATTTCAACTGATAATTCACCCCAATTCTCGTCACCTGGAAATTAAAATGACACATGGGCGCTATTTCATAATGAGGAATAACGGGGTTTTTTTTTTGTCTTTCTAGACTTTATTTTGCTCTAATTCGAATACAAGGCTTTCTACAAATTGACAAATTAAAGAGAAGTAATAAAAAGACTCAAGCACTTTTTTTTTCTTTTTGGAATGTTCGATAGATCTCGAAACGATACGTCTTAAAGGAAAATCGTTAATATTATGGATAAATATTTGCATCGAAGACTCGTTAAAACGAAATTACGATTGAACATATCGTACAAAAAAAAGAGGATTCAAGCAAGCTATCGTTTCTCGGAGAATAAAAAAAAACATGCCAATATATAATTGAAGCAATTAATTACGATCAACACATTTTCAGTGTTCAACGTCTCGAGTTATAAAATAAGTGATTGTTGTTCTGAGTATACTCATAATTTCGGTACAAACTTTGTGGCGTTGGTTTCGGTTGTTTTTCTTGCAAAGAAAAAAACAGAAGCAAAAATAAAAGTAATCTAGAAAGATTATGATTATGTTATACTCGTTAATAATGTTTGTTTTTTTTTTCTCTAAATAATATTAATTATAAAATGGAGACAAAAAAAATAATAATCGTTCGTTGGCAAATACATGGCGAAAGAATTATGATTACGAGTTACTCTTTTTTTTTTTTCATTTTCTTGTTTCTTCTTATCGTTTGTGTCTGTGTTGTATTTTTCTTCGTGAGGCGCTGAGCGGAGGTTTCTTTCATTTTTTTTCAATATATTTCGAGTCATTTCTGTGTGTCTTCTGTACAAATGGAGGATAAATTGTTTCTTGTACTTAATGTATCGTGCTTATTAACTGTGCAGCTACAAATATGTCGTTTAAAATTTACTTTCTCCCTTATAATTACCTTACAGTGATAAAATCATACATAAACGACACTTTTGAGCCCTCAGAAATCACTATAATCACTAACAATGATTGTACTGATAATGTTGAACGAGGAAGTTGTCGAGAAACGTAGACATTAGAGAGTAATTGAAGCACAGGAAATAAATAAATCATCGAAATGATACAGGAATCACATTGCGGTGTGAGGTGGGACGTGGGAGGGGGTCTGAGTAAGAGAAGAGGCTAATGTTTGAGAAGGATAATTCATAAGTCGTAATTATAAAAATAAAGTTACAATAAAAATAATAGTAGGGGCAGTGCAGAGAGAAGATAAAATGTGAAATAAAGAAACACCATTGAGAATTACCATTGGCAGTATAGCGAGATTACGGGTCTTCAGCGTAAATAAATAATTTATAAAAAAAATATATATCACTGGTCTCGAGATGTGCACCGAGTGTTGATAAATAGGGGCAATTTGAAAGCTATATCAGTAGTTTTTTCACAATAATACCCAGAGCCAGATCTATGATATCTAGTGTTCTTATTCATACGAGTGCAAAATTTATCAATCAGCCACTGGTCCATTTGATACTTTGTGCCACACAATAAATAACAAGATATTGGAAAAAAATTTTTTCTTTTTTTTTTTTCATTTATAAGTGAAGTAATGGCACAGCCGAACGAGCGAACAACCGAAAACCTGCTCGGCATAAATCGCTTGTGTGCAATTTCCCCGGGTCCACCGGTTATCATTGCCACGAGAAGAATTTTTTTTTTCTTTCCATATAAAAATAGCCAAAAAGAGTACGATGAGAGAGTTACAAAGATTGCACATAAGATTAATTTAATGTGACACAGATAGAGAGAGTTTGCTGGACGAATGAGTGATTGATCGTATTGTTGAGTGCTCTGGGTATGAAATTGTTGATTACTATTTATTTGAAAAAACTAGACTCGATGACACTCGGTTGACGATAATACCTTAAAAGTCCGTTCACAGCTGAATGCAGCTCAGCGCCTCGTATTTATTACTTTTGTTACTTTTTTTTTCTCGGTTGGTTCTAGAGCCTAAAATCTAAATCGTACTTCAAGGCACTTAACACAAGGCTTCTCTCGGTTTTTATATCTACGCATTATCAAACGCCATCGTCTCACATTTTTTTTAGTTGCATTGTTTACCGTCCTGTGGTAATTGTGGAATTGTTTTTTTTGTGGTTGTTTCGTCTCTCAATGCTTGGATTTCACAATCTCAGGTGCTTCATGCTTTTAGAGAGGACACGCATGCCCTCGTCCAGTGTTTTCTATTGGTTTGTGAACGATTTTTAAACGTGAAAATTAAAATAATTGATGTGTATGTTCCCCCTTATCTTTATGGTCACGTATTTTCCAATACGTCGTAGATTATGTTACATTTTTTTTTCAACGCCTTTCTCGTCTTGTTTCCACCAATTTTCCAACTTGAATCACACGATTTGGTTAGACTCACTCCTTCAATACAAAAATTTTTTTTTTCTTCATGCATACCAAAAAATACCACTCTTTTCTTTTAACAAAGAGGCTCACACTGCTCGCAGTTCGGCCGAAAAATACAGAAAATTTTATATAATATTTTTATAATATATTTTATAAATGTCTAATGGGTAGTTGTAATAAATTTTGCCTAAACTGTCATACGTCATTCACACGTAATTTACCGATCATTCTGTCGCATTTGTGTACTCATTCGTTTATTCCCCCATCATATAGCCAACGCGTGGATCCCTTCCCATTCTCAACTGGGAACAGTAATTGATTTTTCACCGAAAAGGAAATTTTTATCATTTTTTTTTCTCTTTCGTTTGATAATAAGATTAATAGAAATATATCGTACACAAAAATAAAGCACTGTACTTTTCAAATACCTGGATGGCATGTGTGTAAAGTTCGTAACCCCTCCATTCATCAATTTTTTTTTTCATCACCTCAATCAATTTTGTTAGTCGTTAAAAAAATTTTTTTTACGTTTTTTTTCTCGTTTATCATTTCTTTACGAAATAAATTTAGCTTCTAAATATCACGATGTTACATTGTGTCATAGAGGAACACAATCGAGGCTTCCTACACGATTAAATTTATAAAAGATTATATCTCGTAATCGAAGAAAGAAGAATTTTAAAAAAATTGCAATTACGAAAGACATGGCTCTTATAAAAAACGTCCTACAATTAAAGTGAAAAATAACCAGAAATTTTAGTCTGCAAAATCACTTTATCGCGTTGTCGCCTCCCATCAATTTTACCATTTTTTTTGTCCATTTTGTGTTTCAAATTTTTTAAAATCATTTTTAATTTTTTTTCCATTCGGTTAGCCCGTAATCTAAACCGACACCCCCAGAACAAAGAAGAAAAACAAGTAATCATAAAGAAAGAAAAAAATCGTGAAAAAGAAATAATTTGATTTTCTTTGTTATCGACGTTCAATGTATGACGACCCGTCGTTAAAAAATAAAAATGAGTTAAATTTAATACCTAATGAATAAATGTAAATTCAAAAATATATAAGCCCGATTACATGGAGCGCGAAAGAAAGAATAAAAAGCCGTGGCAAATATTACCAATCGATAAATGCAAATGATAAAGCTACGACGAATCAATTTTTCACATAATTATTTTATCGTCCATAAAACGTTTTAATTTCTGGATCATATATATATCTCTATATTTTCTTTCCTCCATTAAAAAAAAAAAATTCTGATATCTCATCCTGTTGTTCGTCAAATTTTCTCTCAAAGGCACATTTTAGACAAAATACAATAGATCGACCGAATCCGCGAAAGAGTAAGAACAACAACAACGTTCTTCAATTTTCATTCCCAATAATGATAAAGCGAGTGCACATACATTGCGCCGTTAATTAACCCTGAAAACGTAATAATAAAGCGAATTAAAATAAATCCCTAATTACAAAGAGGAAAAAAAAAATATATCAGCAACCAACAGAAGAATGAAATACCTACATTAGAAACCTCGTGATACCTTCGACAATAGTTAGAACTAGAGTAAAAAGCCAATTGAAATGTCTCGATTGAATGAAATCAAATTTGAAATAATCGCCCAATTATTCACAATTGGAAAAGCCAGATGGTAATAGGCACGTGAGAAACGTAAAAACCGTCGAAGAGAAGTAAAACCTAAAGAAGAAAAAAAAAATGTGTAAAAGAATTTTCCCGAGTGATGTGATGATTGGACAAATGTGTCCATTATCATTGAAACTATTCTATCCTATTTTCTATCATTCTCGTCTCTCACACGCGCTCTTCCGTTCTCTCATCAATCTAAGGCGCATTTCCTCATCGATAAAAAGTGAATATGTAAATCTTAATGTTATCTAGCACTTAATTCCTACATGTAATAATCTCCAGATGTACGATGACGGTAATCTCGGTTTTTGAAATTTATCACCTCATTTCACCAAATATACCGCAAAATGCCAATGTTTTGATAGACATTTGTGCCGCGAAAATCAATAAAATTCTACCGTCATCGGTGTTTATTATCAAAGGCCTCGTGAGGCAGTACTTTAACATTACTGAATCTTACCTTCACTGAAATAGCTATGCAGAGTCAATTTGATACTATCATTAACGCATTTTCGTATCCTATTTGTAGTAGTTAAACCTTACTCAGCATTCCTAATAATTAATTGCTTATAAATTTTATTTATAAACTACTTAATAACTATTTGTATTCATCTCCCCCTGTCGTTACTCAACTAATTACTTAATTTATTTGTTTTTTCCATCATTTTTCTTTTCATTTTTACGCAACTCTATGTCGTATTTAGCATCAGTAATCGTCGAAATTGAATTTCACCCGTTCGATAATTTTCACGAGTTGCGTTTGAAATCTCAAGGCCATTCTCATCCAATTCTCTTTGTTTTGCTATTAATCTGACGCCATATCTCCCGACGGAGATATAATTCATTGATTCTCATCTCGTCTATATCTAGTGTTTAAAGGCCACATGTTATTTTTTTTTTCACGACACTTTGAATATCATTAATGATAAACAACGCATGCAAGACAGTGTCTACTCTGTGTACAACCCATTGAACTCTGCATTGTATTGATGGAAAAAATTTTTATTTAACCTCAAACGACGGATTCTATACCAATGGAAATGATAAATAAACTAGTTGTGGTTTTTTTTTTTTCATTCGCGTTATCACTTACTGTTAGGAGTATATGAAGTTTTATTTATTAAAATTGGTTACTTTACTTCTGTCTCATAAATATTGTCTACGGTTTATGGAAAGTCGGGCAGATCGTGGCACGTGGATTGTGTGGCGTAGGAATACGGGAATTGTATCTCACTGATTTCTTAATCATTGTTCATATATGTTATTGGTGGAAATCACTCAACATCTCGAAAGTTCTCACTTGCACGCACTTCACTTATTACCTACTAGTATGTCTAGTCAATGTGATTGAATAGTAATCACGATTGTGTTTTTCATTCTATTTGATATAATACTTGTTGCGTCTCGTTCGAAGCGAGACTCGAAGGTTTGATTAGATCGCCGCAATACAATTGGTGGCGCTGATGAGGGAACGTATTTTGTCACGGAGTTCCTGAGTTCATTTTTTTTTATTCGGCGGATAGCTGCTGATGAGGGATTGTATGAGAGAATTGTTGATTGAAGGTTGCGTGGGATATTTTTGGGTGAGAGTAAGGGAGAACGAAAATAGAGTGGTAAATGTTGTATACGTATTCTTTTGTGGATGAATTTAGAGAATTTAGGAGTTGTGAACGGTACAGAACAATCTGTCTGATGACGTCGCAGCGTAGACTTCTCTCAGCGCAGATGAATTATTAATATTCCGCTATTTATGGACATTGAAAAATCACGTGAATACAATTTTTTGGGTAATGTTCATATTCAGTCATGAAAGAATGAAGGAATACGGAAATTGAATGAAAATTTCACACACGTTTTTTTTCAAGTTTTGAGCAATAGTGAATAATGTTTTTCATTGTTCACTGTTTATCAATATAAAAATTGAATTGGAAATATTGCATGCGTATTTTGTTGTGTTACCAGTTACAGCTGGCCAATCACAGATAAAAAAATGATTTTTCACTATTTGTGGAAATGGAAATATCAAGTTCATGCAATTTTTTGTGCAATAACAGATGAGGGAATATGAAAATTGAGTGGAAATTTCATGTTTTTTCTTCATTTTTATATTTTTCATTCAATTTTCACATCATTCAATGATGAAATATGAAAATTTAATGCAAAATAGTACATGTTTTTTTTTTAATTTTGCAATAATAAAAAATAGGAGTCATAGCCAATGGAAAAAAAATCTGCATTGTAAAGTTAAAATTCAGGTGTTTTTATTTGATGATAATTCATTGATTTCTGGCTATCTGTCAAAATAAAAAAATACGTGGATATTTTCCATTCAATATTCATATTCATCATTAACAAAACGGTAAAGTATGAAAAGTGAATGCGAAATGCTCCATAGGCTTTTCTGTATTCTGAAGAATAATAGAGAATTCAAACTCATATCCATCATGAAAAAATTTGCAAGACTTTCCAATTGTTGATAACTCATCAATTTTTCACAATTTATGAAATTTAAAAAATCCCTGTTCAATGTTTTCAGAACAATTCAGATATCTAAAAGTTGAAAGAATTAAAAATATTAAAGTCCAATGAAATTGATTCACGTTTCCTCACTCACGGAAATAAAAAAAATTCATATTCAACATTCTCCACCGACTTTGCAAACCCCCCACTCGGACCCCAAAAAAAATCACGCAAAACCCCAAAATCAGAAGTAGGAAAATTGTTAATAGAGATATTGCAATTGCAGTATAATGATTGAATGCATCTAAATATCAGTCTTTCAATGTTTAATGTGATGATAAAAGTAAGTTACTTTTAACTGTCTTACAGCCCCTCACGAGCCACCCTCATGATACGATTCTACGATTAAAGGAAAGGAGTTTCAGTTGGATCGCAGCTTGAGAACTTTCGAGTAAAATTGGTGAGTCCTATATACTCATTATTAAATCGACCTGACCAAGCGCCTATGAATACTTCTATTTCGTATACTCGTTATAAATTAAAAAAAAAAACATTCGAACACGCGTTCGAGCCGGGAGACATGAACTGGAGGAATATCTTAACGGAAAATCCCTTAAATCGCTATCTACAAGTATTTATATAATATATATCCCTTTGCTCTTTCATTTTCTATAAATATACATAAATGCATCGTAGGAATCTGCAGTTACTTGTGGCAGTCTGTTCGGTTGTGTATTTCCCCCGATAATTGGGGAAATTAACCGTTCACACATAACTGAGAATTATAAATTACTTTGAATTGACTAAAGAAAAAAATGGAAATGTGGTGTTAAAGTTATTACATGGCGGGCGATTGATTAGGAGAACACGGAATGGACTATATACGTTTACTGACACGCACTGAAAAATTTCATTGAAAATTCTATTGGATTTCTATTAGTTGAGAAAATGTCCAATGATAATTATTTCATAGAAAAAATTTGTCAAATTTCATTTTCCTATACAATACTTTCTCAAACATTTTCTGTAGAAATTCCTCGACACGAGTTTTATATTTTTTTCGCTTTTTTTTCTTTTCTTAAAAAAAAAGAAACAAAAAAAAACGTAGAGAATTAGAGCCGAGGAATTTCCATAGAAAATATCTCAATAAAATAAGTAGCATGGAGAAATCGAGTTCTATCGATTTTTTATACAGAACTTTTCAGAAAAAACTAATAGAAAATTCAGCAGAATTTTCTAGCAAATTTGCTAGGCATTTTCATAAAAATTTTTTCGTACGTGGAATGTTGTGTGTAAGGTCGCTGATGAGTGTCAGGTCGATTTAACTATATATCTTCTTATTCTCACTTGTTAAGTCCCCATTGGCGCCACACGTGTACGATCGTGTCCGTTTTTAAAAATATGGAACCAGTGTGACCAGAATGGTTGCTATGGAAGAGCTCCGGTGTTTTTTTTTTACATTAAAATGTTAGTTTTTTTTTTCATCTGCCGGACGGTCGCGGTGTCACCAAGGGCTGTCCTATTTTCCTCTAACATTCCATCAACTTCAAATACTCTAAATAGTACAAACAATGACCGGACGAATTATTAGAACCTGCCAGAGGCCATTCGAGTATTCATTCTAGTTTGATATATCCGTCATCACCGGACTTACTCGTCAATTTATATAAAATAATTTATCTCGATTTCATCGAGTTTCACAGACCAACACAAATATTATCTTCTGGTTGAAAAGTACGATTCTCAATTAAATATTCTTAAAGCCTAGTATAGTACGTTTTGGGGATTTTTAGTAAATTTTTTTTTTTTTGTGGGACAGCCCCAGATCGAGACAGCACAACGCGTTTAGTCTCTCAGTTTGCATCGGTACATCTCGCGAAGTCATTAAAATATCATTTTGTTAAATTAATCATTAAAAAAAACCAAGCTCGAATGTTTGTGTCTTCATTTCTTAGTTGAACGAGACGTCTTGCTGCTTTAAGCGTCGTACACCAGCGACGAAATATAAACCCTTATCCTACAACATTTTGATGATAAAATCCATCAAAATTCCTAATATCTGCGTTAATTAAATGAAACCCTAAGTCGGCGTTTTGTCTTTCTTTTTTCATTCGTTAAAATGCTAGGTCTCGTCGTTTTAGCTGACATTTGCCGAGACGCATCTCATTGACAAATCAGCATTTTTATCGAAATTAATTAATAATACGCGTAAAGTATCTCCCACTCAGTCACGGAATTCGAACTTTCATTGCTATGTATCCTCCCATAATTGTCAGTGTCTTCCCTCATCGCGTCGTAGAAATGATTCTTAATCATAATAAAAAAAAAAGGGGGGGTAAAAATCACAACGACTCGGAGTGTCGCTCGAGGGCCCGGAAGACCAGCCACCGGCTCTGTCCCCTCACCCCATGTGGTCACCTAGACGAGCTCCTGCTTGAATATCTTCTCCTTGTGCATTCGCTCCATGTGACGTGCAATGTGCATCTTCTGTTTAGCACGGTAGACACAGTGGGGACACTGAAATTGCGGCTCTTTGCCGCACTCCCATTTCTGATGATTACGTAGACTACTCTTGAGCTTGTAGATGCGTCCGCATGCCGGACAATTGAAGCCCTCGGGATTGCCCGGTGATCCACTACCGCTGAAGTTCTTGCTCAAACCACCACCGGAACGCCACATGATTGATGGTACACTCCAGCGTTGCCAGGCTGCTGCCCACTTGAGGCCAGTGATGCTCAGGTCCTCGGCTGGAACACAGGGATTCAATGTTTATTATCTGATCCCCGGGGATTGGGATTTGGAGGTTGTTATTTGGGTTTTCTGGGGCATTTGGAACTTTCCCGATGACTTGGGAGTTGTCTGAAGACATCTGAAATATTTGTTCGATCCTCGAGGCTCGTTGTTCATTGGTTATTACTTCAATCAAATTTTTTTTCTCGATTTTTATCAGGGTTTCAGAGGCCTCGAGCATCGAATGTCAGTGAAAAGTTTAATTAGATCGATAAGATTTCTGATGCAATTCATCTTCCTTACTTTAGAGCCCCAAGCTAGCTGAGTTTATTTATTCTGGTTTTGTTTCTTAATTTAATATAGAAGAGCATAAATAGCGCTTCGTGGGGGGATCAGACCCTGCAAGAATCCTTAAGGCTGGTCCCTCCACTGCGCAAAGCAATGAAAGTCTTATTAAATTTTCCTCTTTTTTTTAGATTTTTCCATCTCTCTCTTACAAGATACTGGTTTATGTACAAAAGTTTCTTCTGGAGAGTTAGTGCGCATGCTACTTCTCTTTCTTTGGGTGAAAGAGAACGACAGGTTTATGCATGTAGTGATTAAATTCAGTATTTGTCTTTTCAATTTTGAATAGATCATTATTGGGGAGGTGGATGGGAGATAGATTAGATTTTCAAGTGGAATGAATTACGTCAACATTACTTAGGACTATTTTCTTTTTTCCTGTGGTTTTTGTTTAAAGGAAAGTGAAGGTGAATTTTATTATTTCGGAGAATTAGATTATAATTAACGTTTGCCAATTCGTGAATTTCGTGATGTGAACTAGCTACGATTATCGGCTAGGGACATTATGAATGTTGATAGGAGGCTCCGTTTTTCTTCTGAGTTTCTTACGGCTATTATGAGGGGTCCAAGTTATTCCGTACCGTCTGGGCTCAGGGCGTCATCACTGCCACCTGAAAGAGAAATGACGGTTTAGATGTGCTCCAGTAATCTCACGTTGTGAACCTTTTATTCCTTGGGATTATTTTTTTCTCTTCTTTCTTCTATTCAATTTTTTTTTCAACTCCTCAAAACGTTTCCGAAATGCATTTAATCTTTTCATTGAATATTGAGCATCTGAAAGGGAAATTAACGTTTAAATGAGGTTCACAGATTTTTTTTCAATTTCTTGAAACGTTTCCAAAACACATTTACTGTTTTTAAAAAATATACCTACGATTTTCGGAGGGGTATAATTTATTTAAAGTATTTTCGGGTATAGAATTTTCAACAAAAAAAATCCATTGGAGAGAAAGATATAATTTGAAATGACAAAAATCAACGAAATTAGTGAGTAATCAACATCATTTGCATTGAGACAAATTAATCATCTGGAGTAACTGGCACGTAGGAGTCGATAAAGTCCTCCATATTGAGCATCTGAAAGTGAAATAAAGTCGATTTGTTTAAAAAATTCCACTTTCTCTCTTCAATTCGTAAATTTTATCGTTCAACTCCTGAAAACATTTCTAGAATACATTAACTATTTCCTTCAGTATTCCTGCAGTTTTTGAAGAAGTATAATTTATTAGAAATATACTCGGGTACAGAATTTTCAAAGGGACTCCAGTGAAGTGAAAAATATAATTTGAAATGGCAAAAATCAACAAAATTATTGATTAATAAACATCATTTGGATTGAGACAGATTAGTAATCTGGAATAACTGGCATGTAGGACTCGATAAAATCCTCCATATTGAGCATCTCTTCGTAATGTTGAGTTCTGATGTGGGATTTCCAATGTGGCTTTCGTTTGAATCTATTGGGACATATGGGACACTGAAACTGCGGCTCTTTCCCACACTCCCAGCGGAGATGTCGTTGTAGAGTATCTTTCCTCGAGTAACACTTGTTACACTTGAAACATGTGAACGATCCAGTTCCTCTTCTATCCATTCCCTGGCTAGACGATATCTTCTTCGTTGGAACGTACTGAGCGGGTTGAAAGTTTGCGTAGACCAACATCAGATCTGAAAGAACAAAAAAAGAGGTATTAGATGGGTTCTGAAGAGGGTAGGGACCTTTCCGTGGAGTTCCGATCATCAACTCATGCGGAGGACAATTCTACTTTACTCAGGGAATCCCTGTGCCATTTTTTTCGACCTAAAAAATATTTCGATCAACATTTATATTCATGATTGATGAAACATTCACTTGGACTTGCAAAAATATAATTTTATTGATGCATTTTTGGGACATCATAATTTCAAGATAATTATTTCGATGAATTGTCAATATTAAATGCCATAATATCATAAATTCACTGAGAATATCTGCGTAATAATTACAGTAAAAAAAACGAGACGCAAATTCTGGGATGCTTCAAGGGAAATTCATTCTATTCTACTTAATTAATCCTGTCTTTTATCTTCGAAGAAGATATCGCGATTAGTAAAATAATATAGACAACTATTGAGCGTTTTGGAAGTTTGCGTAGAGCCCCATCACATCTGAAAGAAGAAAAATCGAGGTGTTAGATGGGTTCGGAAGAGGGGAGGGACCTTTCCGTGGAGTTCCGATCATCAACTCATGCGCAGGACCATTCTACTTTACTCGGGGAATCCCTGTGGCGTTTTTTTTCGACCCAAAAAATATTTCGATCAAATTTACATTCACGATTGATGAAAAATTCACTTGGGCTTGCAAAAATATAATTTTATTGATGTATTTTTGGGACTTCATAATTTCAAGATAATTATTCTGACCAACGGTCAATATTAAACGCCGTAGTATCATAAATTCACTGAGAATATCTGTATAATAATTACAGTAAAGAGAAAAAAATTCTGTGATGCTTTTTTGGGACTTCGAGAGGTGAATTCGTTCTATTTTACTCAATGAATTTTGTCTTTTACCTTCCTAAGAAGATATCGTGGTCATTAAAATAACATTTACATTCATGTTTCCACTTGGAATTCAAAAAGTACAAATTTCTAGAGACTCAAGACAATTATTTTTACAATATTAAATGACACAAATTAGTGAATTAACATGAGTCTCTTGAGGATATCTCCCCAGTAATAATCATAAAGAGAAGAAATAAAAAATTGAATTTTGAGAGCTTAAAACTGATGTTTAAGGGCATTAAAACGTCTCGTAATGCGCGTAATCCTCGTAAAAAGTATTTCCCATATCGACATTGAGCATGACGAATTGTCGCCAATTTTTATTCTCAAACTCGGGATGTTTTCTATGGACATGTATCTTGATATGCTCCCTCCTGTGTGCACGGAATGTGCAGAGAGCGCAGCCAAATTTCTTCTCTCGTCCACAAGCACCTCGATGTCTTGATTGTGAAGACAGGGATTTGAAGAAACGAAGGCACTTCTCACACTGGTATACCCGCTGACTCTGGACAGTAGCTGAAATAAAAATATAATAGTCAGATGAATGCAATAAAATTATCTCAACGATTCAAACACCCGAAGAAATGAAAATAGAAACAAGAAAGGGCTAAATTCGAATGGATTCATGATCATGCAAATGCTGCCTGCAAAACGTTAAATCTCATCAGTAGATCCTTCATCACCGTTCACTTTATTCATACAAAAACTTCATCGTCAAAATTCCCATGAAAATCGCTCAAGTCATAAATATATACAATGTTTACATAACAGAGAACATCTCGTTAAATCGGTGAAGTCCGGAAAAATATATCACCGAGTGAACTAGCACCGAAAATCTTTGGAAAATTCTGAAATCACGCAGTCCCGTAGAAGTCATGTTTCACCATGTGTTTGACGAGTTTGTCCCTTCGATAGAATTTCTTATCACACTTTACGCAGTTGAAACTGGGCTCCTGGAGGTGGAGCTTCATGTGGGCAGTTAAATTGTGCTTGTGGGTGAAACGTCCCTTGCAGATGTGGCACTGGTAATTGGGGGCTTTGCCACACTCCACCCGAAGATGACGACTCAGACATGATGATCTCTTGTACAAACGATGACAATTGGGGCATCTGAAGGCAGGTGGTCCCCTCTGTCCCCTGTGCTCCATCCTCTGATTCACTCTTCGCTCCAAGTTATGATCCATCATGTGTTCCATTCCCTGATTCATCCCATGATCTACTGTAAAATCATACCTCGGGGGCTCGACATGAAACTCCGAAAGCCCCGGGTGACCCCAGGCCCCTGAAACAAAAAACAACATTTATTATAACAAATGTTCAACGCAGCAGTGATCTCCGATCATGTCGATCGACATTTACATCTGTTCAATGAATAATGGAAAAAAAAAACAATTAACGACAGATTGATGAGTGAACAATTTATTTCAATGAAAAAA
Organism: Diachasma alloeum; assembly: GCF_001412515.2. NCBI lineage: Eukaryota > Metazoa > Arthropoda > Insecta > Hymenoptera > Braconidae > Diachasma > Diachasma alloeum. The sequence goes on from NW_021680373.1 coordinate 754,648, forward strand.
ATAATCGGCATTGTTCAAACGACTCTTTAGTGTACATTGCTAATCACAGTCGAGTTACGAGGGCTGATTCTTCGGTCAGGTGTATCTATTCACTTCAGCCAGTAAATCAAGCTTAGCATCACCACTGCGACTAGCTAAATGGACGTTATAATGCCTGAGTAAACTGTGCTTGTGCTTGAACTTGGAATGGCACAAAATACACTCGAACTGGGCCTCTTTTCCGCACTCCAATCTCTTGTGCCTCTGTAGGGAAATGAGTCTTCTATACTGCCTTCCACAGGTATCACATGGATAAATATCGGAAGCCACTTGATGATGCCAGGAGACTGAAAAATAAGAGAAAAATAGAATTTATTAGTCGAGGGAAATGAGATGTCTCGCAATAATCAAGGGACTGGACGAAAAATAACAACAACAAATGTTTTTTTTTTACAAAATAACCCGCAACAAATGTTTTTCATTTATTAATGATATCAATAATCAATAATATTAATAAGAATAATCATTCGTTATTCGAAATACGCTTTGATAAACCTTTCCAAGAAAAAATAATAATAATAATGATTAAATAGCGCAAGTGTGAACCGACTTAACATGAAATTACAAGTACTTAATAATTTGTCTTACACGAAAAAAAAAAAATCAGAGAGTCGAGCTTAACAATCTCACTTAAACAAAAATAATTAAGTATAGGATTTATATAGCCGAGAGAAAAATAATTATAATTTCGATTACAAGAATAATATTCTCTAGATAAACATAATGATGGAACGTTCGTTTAACTAAGTTACCATGAGGTTTACTGCAAGTACGAGGAGCATTATTTCTGTTTAAATATTTTCATACTGGTAATTATGAAGTACAGCTGATGCTATTAGAGACTAATGGAGTTGTGGGTAACGGCGAGAGTTGAGAGAAAACGGTGGACAATAAGAGCGATGAATCGCACGGGTGAGTTTCCACACAGGCACTTAACGGATAGCGACAGAATCGCTGAATACTGATTCACTAAATACTGTCCCGTCCGTAAATCGCCCGGGGGGACGTTCTAAATTCTCGAATATTTTCACTTAGATCAGAAGGGGGGGGCGACAGAAAATCGTATGGTCATCGTATCTCCCATCCTCGTTGATTTATTTTAGACATTAAAAACGCTTTAAAACGCATAAAAATTGGGCCATTAGGAATACTGGAATGATACTAGTGTCAAGAGGGCTTGACTCTCGCTCTTACAATTTACGAGGGGAATTCTAAAATTACGGATACTGTCAGTGCTTCGTTGTGCGTTCGATTCTACGGAGGGTGAGGGGTGATGAGAAGCACCAGGAATCAACGAGATTTTTTTCTTCTTAATGTTTAAGTATTTCTAATAGCTCGAGGAATTTCTTCTAATCATTAAAGAAGGGTAACAATTTCGGGGGAATCCAGGCCTGTCCTCCACTGATACTCGACGAAATTATTATGTCTAAGTGGATGGTCTAGTTTGGGTTGAGCTCAAATTTCGACACAAATTTTTGTGAGTGTTCTAATGAATGAATATATTCATTAGTTGTATAACTGATGAATATATTGTGAAGGAATTGGAGAATGAGGTAGACACGTTGTCTGAATCTGCAGGCAATGCACCTGGAAGCTCAAGCCAGAGCAGATTTCAGAAGCAATGGACGGTTTGGGGGTTAATTTTTGAGCAACTTCACCTGAAAGAATATAATTGATACTCTGTTGGCTGCGGTAATGGGTGTGAGAATACTTGAAAGAGATGATAATGGAATTGGACGAATAGTTGACGAAATGTCGCGAGTATTTTCGTGGTAGATATCACCGTTAATTCATATTCAAGTTCACAGTTGATATGTTTAGGAAAAATTTGTTCTTTTAACGTGGAAAATGAAATTTCAATACGAAAAACAATTTCTGATGGAAGTAATTGACGAAAATGGAATGTAAATTTTCTTACATTAGGGGAGGGTGGGGTAAAATGGACAGTTTTGATTTTTTTTTAAATGTTCATGACGTGCTGAATTGTTTATGAAATGGAATAATTTCATTTTTCAATTGAAAGGACAATTTTTCCCGTTTGAGATGAGCTTAAACCGAGCTCAACTGGTAAATCTCTTTCTGACTTATAAATATTTTTAAAGAATGTAAAAAGTGTCCATTTTACCCCACCCTCCTCTACACAGAGAAAAAAAATCGTGGAACGGAATTCATTTCTAAGTCTTTTGCACCCTATAATGGCGCGAAGAATGTGAGACGAATAATTCATTATTCTCCGCTGACTTGGGAAAAGTTGCTAGACGTGACGGTCATTTCTCCTCAGAGAAATTAATTTTGAGAAATTAATTTGCGCGGAAATTGTGAAATTTACTATTTATGCTATCAAAAATTATCCCGTGAATGTCAATCATCACTCCATTTTGCGTAATCATTCACATATCCACATATTTATATGTGCTAGAATTTTTCGGTGACGGAGAATGATATTTTTTTACCAAACGTATTATGGTAACATTTCTGTTTCGTCTATCCCCATGTCCACCGGAGTAAGAAAAAAATACCCCACCGTGAGGGAAATTTTACTGTACAAGAAACAGTAATTTTTACATCCACAGATGTATTTTTTTATCGAGCGAATCGTAAAATATTCTTCGCAATTTTCATTCCGTATCTTTTATTGAATTAGAATTTCGCTCCACGATTACCTTTTGCGTAATAAAATTAACCACAATTTTCTAGATAATGTTCATTCAACTGTTCTCTCCGTGTAATTTTACTAGACCTAGAGGCGTGGAAAATATCATGGATCGTTTTAAATGAAATCTCGTAAAAAATTTGAAAAAATTCGAAATTACGAAAATCGCGCAAGTATTTTCGTGGCATTACCACTGTTAATTCATATTCATAAAGTTGAAACTTGGTATGTTTTTATAGAAATTGATGTCTTTTAGCACCAAAACATCCATATTTCACTGAAAAAATTAATTCCTGACGAAAATACTTGCCATTAGGGGTGACAAACCCCCAAAAACGGAATGTGATGTTTTTTCTACTAATCTAAAACATCATAGAATGACGATTGAACGGAATAATTTTCCAGACCCTTCCACATTCTTCTAAAACATTCAAAAATTCCATGATCCGCCGCGCACACCTCTGAACCAAATAATTAACTCTACCGATCATTTGCACCCATAACACACCCTAATTCCCCAAATTACCCCACCGCGCCCAACAGAGCATCAATTAGAAAAAACCCCGAGAAAATCAGTGGAGGCACTGGACCTGTATTTATTCCCTGGAGCCTTGAGAAACCTCATCGAATTCCATTTTCTGATGATGTCTCTTATAATGAACCGTGAGATTTCCCCTCTGACGGGCCTTATAGGGGCACGCTGGACACTGGAATGCGGGTGGTTTGCCCCCGCACTCGACCATCTCGTGTCGTCTCATAGTGCTCTTCCACCGATAACCCTTGCCACAAAAACGACACCGAAATTTGCGCTGCTGCTCGTGCGGCACCCCAACATAGGTGAGATCCCGGGGCTGGGGAAGTACTTCGAAGGAATCAGGAAAAATGACCTCGCGCGCTTCTCTCGTACCACTAGCCCGTCCTGGCGATGTTTCACTGAAACTTCCGTCAGTCGATCTGCTACTTCGGCTCTCATTAGCCAGCATAGATCGCCCCTTCTTGGTTGAATTTCTACCGCCACTTCGGTTGTAGTCCGAGCGCAATAGGGATAGCAATGCTCCCATACCTGCAACAGCCGCCGTAAACAAGCGAAATGGGGAGAAATTAAAAAAAAAACGAAAAAATTTAAATAAATAAAATGGGACAAATGATAAAATTATAGAGGGATATTGTGGGAATTTGAATGCCTAGGAATGATGATGATGTGGCCGCGAGATTTTGAGATTATTTAAAATTTTTTCGTGGTAAAAAAAAAAACAATGTACCCTTAACCAACCCAACACAAACGTATCAGCCAATAGCCCAAAATAGATGTGTTGTGTGTGTGTGTGTGGCCAAGATAACGAATTTTGCCAGTATTGTGAGTAGATAGATAGATGGAAAATCGAGGAGACGAGGGAAACTGAGAAATGCTTCGGCTAATTGTTTCATTTTTACTCCGAATTTCTCGAGTCAGCCTCGATCCTCTTGAACCGATGAGTGACCCCTGTCAGCCCCAGACTAATGTGAAATTAAAGTTAAAACTTAGGAATTTATTTTTAATAATTAGGATAACTCAGGTAGAAAATAAGTCGTGACGACAATTATATAACAGTTCAATGTCGATGTTATTCCTCTGCGCCAGTGCTTCTGTTTTCCAACAATATTATCATCTTCCAGAGAAGGAAGTCTCGTAGACCTGAAACAAACAGATGATCCGTTAGTATCTATTCTAAAAACCATCGTAAATCCCTGGAGTTGAAAAAAAACGTGAACGTCGACATAAAAAAACACAAATTTCGGTTGGAAAAGGATTATTTATTGAGGTTGAGCAATCACATAAGTTTAATCTTGTGTTTACGAAGGACATGCTGATTGAGATTGTGCTTCCACTTGGAGCGATGGGCGCAGTAGGGGCAGGCGAATTGAGGAGTCTTTCCGCACTCGATCCTCAGGTGACGTGTCAGCGAGTCTTTCGACAAGTATTTCCTCCAGCAGGCTTTGCACCGGAAGACTGTTCTCTGGGGGTCCGGCTCGTTGTCAGTCTCCCCTGAAAAAAAAGTTGAATAGTTTCGTTAGTAAACGTTCAAGCCCTCTTACCCTGCGAAATATCATCGATAAATAGACTAAAATATTCGGGGATCAGTGGGAAAGTTGTATGAAGTCGTGTGAAAATTCAATAATCGATCGTTTTATTCACTTTACAGTATCTGATGATTTAAAAAAAAATGAGAAAAATCCAGGAGTCGTTGGTTTCAGGAGAACAGAGAATCTAGTTACGGTGTTTAGTATTCATGTGAATTTTGAGATTGAATTTTCGTTTTGAACTGAAACGACAGTAGGGACAGTGAAACTGCGGTGGTCTTCCACATTCCAGGCGTCGATGTCGCCTCAGAGTTGAGGAATTAGCGTAAGTTTTGTTGCATTGTGGACAGGTGTGAGATGCCACTCTGATGAAATGCTCGGTAACTAGGTAATCTGAAATAAAATTAAATGTTCAATTATTAATATTGAAGTAAATTGCCTTCGATAAACAGTAATAGTAATCATTCAGAATAGAGATAGCAGAGAATTCGGGTATATCGCGGTAGAAAATTGCACAGACAATGGGTTTTATTATCCATACGTGTAAAGAACATTCCCAGCGCACACACATCAATATATTCTCTAAAAAAGACATTTTATTTCTATTATATACAAAAAAATGTTGTTTTTACCACGTTAATCTACGATTAAGTAGCACAGATAACAGCTACTGTTGTATTAAAAAATATAATGAGTCTATGTTTTTTTATTTATTTATTCGTAACAAATCCCATTTTGTATTCTATCTGCTTAACGTATTCCTCGTAACCGGAGTCGAGCAGCAATGGCCAGCACTCGGGTGACTCCCTAATGTGTCTGTGCAGTGATTTCTTCCATTTATATATTTTTGAGCACGCTAGGCATACGTGACGATCTTCTGAAAAATAATAAAAATACCAAAAATCATAAAATACATGTATAAATGAAGAGTAACAAGTAATCGTTAAGTCCTTTAGAAAAAATTAGCTATTGTGATAGGTTGAATTAATGAATTAACACCGATAACCGAGTTAGATTAAAAATGCATAGAGAAATAAAAAATTATAAATTCAAATAGTATTTACAGTGTTTTTTTTTTCGAGGATAGGTTTGGGCTCATTGGCATGCTTTTTTCGTATGTGTTTCAGTAAATTGCAGTGCAGTTTTGTTTTCGCGGGACAATAGGGACAATGATACTTTGGTTCTTGTTCACACTCGTCTTTTATGTGTCTCGTTAAATTTCTAACATAACGATAAATCTTTCCACATTTTATGCAGACGCAGTTGATTCGATCCTCCGTATTCCACGGTTTGCCTGAAAATACCAGAATAATTGCATTAATACGAGAACATGTGCTTTCATAATTCAACAGTGAGTGTTAGTGAAGCACCACGAAGTGACAGGGGAATGACAAAAATTGACCAAAAAAACACTGGATGATTGCACTTCTGCATTTATTATCTATAATTATTAATTAATTCATAAGTAATGAGAGGGATTGCGGAATCTGCTTCTCGCTGACGGTTGATTCCTAATACGATAGTCCTGTCCGTGTTTAATCATCAAGTGTCGTATCAAACTGTTTCTGAGATTGAGAAGACGTGGACAGTGGGGACATCGGTAGGGCTTCTTGCCGCATTCCTCGCGCACATGTCGTTGCAGTGATTTTTGCCACTTGAATGTTTTAGCACAGTTGGAGCAGGCGTAACCGTGCCCTGAAACAGTAATAATTGAGTATGAATTAGCTGGGTTTATTGATGAATTTTTTTCAATTTTTTAAATTGGATTTAGGGAGAGGATTATGTCGACTATAAAAGCTTAAATTGTGAACATAACGCTGTGAATAGGGAACATCCTCATCAAATATTACTCTGACGCTTTATTAATGCACTTACGAAAATACATGAGTGTACAAATGCTATCGTGAAACGGGGGGAGGGAATTTCTCGGAATTCCGATGGATTTTCCGTTCGTTTGACGGAGAAATTCTCGAGTTGATTAATCATTCACTGGGGGGGGGGGGGGGGGGGGGGGGGGG
>NW_021680373.1:761562-845468 GCF_001412515.2 Diachasma alloeum
GAGGAGGGGATAAGAGGTGTAACACTAAGATCAGAGTGAGATCCTTCAAAAGCTTTCGGTGAACACAGATTGTAACACAGGATACACGTGGACTATGTCGATATTGGAGAGAAAAAAATACAATGATAGGCGGTGGGTGAGAGGTGAAACTGAAATAGACCCTTCGGCCTACCACTGGATGGGACTTGTTTCAAACTACGAAGAACATTGTTTAAGGCAATTTTTGTTATTTAACTCCGGGTCAATGATACGAGGCCATTTAGGAGTTGGGCGAGGGTACTTTGAAGTGTTGCTCTGCCTGATGTGCGTGAAGTATGAACGCCTTGAAGGCAGCAAATGGACAGAGGGTGCACTTGAACTGTGGGGGTTCGCACTTGTGCTTCAAATAGTTGCTCCACATCTTGTAGAATTTACTGCATTTGGTGCAAGTGTAGCCGAGCATTTGATCGCCCATGTACATCTTGCGGTATGCTGCAACCAGAAAGAAGAAAAATAACAATTTTTCAATTAACGAGGTGTACCTTGTTAATTTGTTGGGGCATTTTTTCTGTTTGTGGTGACAGTCCAGAGAGTACTTAGAAGTAAACTAGATTACGTTTGACAGAGTGAAAAAAAAAAGGGGGGGGGGGGGGTTGGGGTGAAACTTCGAACTTCATTCATTAAAAAAGCACTCTTAAAAGCAAACGTTTTTTGTAGGTGGGGGTTTGTGTGTAAAGCTGTTGTCGCTTGGCAATGTCCAGGCAAGCTCTTAATCTAAACTTAAAGAAGTCAGGTGGATTAATTATTTATTTCGGAGTGTCGGGTCAGCAGTCATTTCGAACTACTTGTGATTGACCATTTTATTGACAGGTTTTAAATATAAATTCCTCAATTTCATACCAAATAACAAAATGAAACGATTGGTTCGCGTCTCCTCTTCATTACAATTCTTCTCTGCTATGAGTTTTGCAGTCAATCATTTCTTCTGGTGCTTCCTTTTGATCTTCATTCACCAAAAAAGCACTTTCAAGCAAACGTTTTTGGTGATTGGGTAAATTTGTAAAGCGGTTGTCGCTTGGCAATGTCCAGACAAGCTCTTAATCTAAACTTAAAGAAGTCAGGTGGATTAATTATTCATTGTTCGGGGTATCAGGTCAGCATTAATTTCAAACCACTTGTGATTGACCACTTTATTGACACATCTAAATATAAATTCCTTGACTTCATACCAAATAACAAAATGAAACGATAGGTTCACGTTTCCTCTTTATTATAATTCTCCTCCATTATGAATTTTTCTGCCAATCATCTCTTCTATCGCTTGCTTTGTGTCTCCTACTGCCACAATTTTAAGTTGTGAAACGGGGGAATCCCAATGTTCATCTTCATTCATCAAAAAGCACTCTTAAAACGCTTTTCGTAATTGGGTAAATACATAAGGATGTTTTCAAGTGGAATTGTCCGGGCAAGCTCTCCATCTAAACTTAAAAAATTCAAAATTACGTTAATAATTAATTACGTCACGAAAGTAGTCATTCCAAACCACTTGTGATTCACCACAAGCAACATCCTACGGTGACGTTTTCATCGATAATCTTTCGATCTTCAACCATTACCTCTTCACTTCTCACCTCCCTCGCTGATGCGCTTCTAAAGGCTTTCAAGTCTCATAAAATTCCGCTCACAAAAAAACTTAAGAATAGACTAAATTACATTCAACAAATTAAAAACGGAAATCAAAACATTTCGAAGTTCCCTCATTGATGCATTCCTAAAAACTTTCAAGTCTCATAAAATTCCCCTTGCAAAAAATACTTAGGAATAAATGGAATTACATTCAACAAAAGGAAAAGAAGAGAATGGAAACATTTTCGTTATTTGGGATATCTCAAACGCCTTGTAATTCACCATTTTATTGAAATCTCCGGGAATCTCTCAACTCTTCTACAGACGAAAAAAAGGGACAGTTACGTCTCATCCTTCCCCACGACGTTTTCATCAACAATCATCTCTTCCATTCCTTCCTCTCCCTTCTCCCCTCCGTCAATCACCTTCAACTCCTCAACCGCCACCTACTTAACTCTCGTCATAGTTCCCTCATTAATTCGCTTTACGTACTGACGATTCAAGAGGTGCCTAGGAGCCCTCAAGTGTCTCATTAAATTCCCCTTGTACGCAGTTCTGTAACTGCAGAGAGCGCACACATAATCCTTCTTGTTTCTCGGGCCACACTCGATTGCCCTGTGACGAGAGAGTGACGAGGCCCAGTGGTAGGTCCTCCCGCAGTCCCAGCACTTGTAGATTCCATTGATCATCGCATACTTCATTATCTCACGGGATCTCGAGGCTCTCGAGGTCGTCGAGTCGTCTACGTGAACTTGGACGTCCTCACTCTCAGCAAAATGGACCTCCTCACCCTCAGCAAGATGGACCTCCTCCACCACTTCGGACTGTCTCTTCTGCCTCTTCAAGTGGTTTCGCTTGCAGAGCTTCCTGTGACGCTTCAGGGAGGTGAACCAGCGGTAGATCTTGTTACAATGCTCGCACTGATATATTATGTCGTCGACACCTATCACCGAGGAATCCTTCTCCCCCTGTTCCTCGTTTATTTCACGAGATTTGTGAAGCCCTGGAGATTCCAGAAGCTCTTCGGTTTCTTCCAGGGACTCCTCGTCCACGTACTCAGGCTCTTCGTGATCTCCACCAACTTCTTCATTATCCTCCGATGTTCCTGTAACAAATAATGAGTCATTAAAATACCTGTACGAAGACGAGTTGCCCCAGAAGGAGAACTGCAATGATCGAAATAAAAGTCAATGAGTCACAGGTGATAACAGGCATCAAGCATGAATAAAAACATTAAAGTTTCAATCCTCGAATTATTTCCAATGATTTTATTCATCTTTAAGGGAATTATTTATCGAAAAGGAAGACTAACTCTGATGGGGTGTCACAATTATATTACATTCATCACTTTCTCATGTGTCTCGTCAAAGAATAACTAATTAGTATGGAAATAACAGAGACGATATCCGAATTTCTGCGCTCCACTGTTCCGATGATGATTTTTCATTTGCCTCTCGAAATTCGCTTTGTATGAGCTGTTGCACGTGCAAAATCGACACGTAAAAGTCCATTTTGGACTAGATTCTTCAGGAATTGTAGGAATTGCATTACAATTTTGATAGAGAATATGGAAAAATTTAGTTGCTGTTAACGAGGCTTCTAAAATATTAACACCATTCATTACCTATTAACGAATGCTATTAATAATTAAGAAGTGTGATTTTATTAATCTTCAAGTAAATTATTTATCAAAAAGTAAGAATAACTTTGATGAATTGTCACAATTATATTACATTCATCACTGAGTCACATTGGCATCAGTTCTATGACACTTTCTCATGTGTCTCGTCAAGCAATAGCTGTAATTACTACGGAAATGACAGAGACGACATCCGAATTTTTGCGCTCCACTATTCTGATGAAGATTTCTCATGTGCCTCTCGAAATTTGCTTTGTACGAGCTCTTGTACGTGCAAAATGGGCATGTAAAAGCGGATTGTTTGGGCGACAGTTTGCACCCATTTTGCAAATGTTTCTTGAGTAGACTCTTGAGGGGATAGACTTTGTGACAGTGGGGGCACGTAGGGCGCCTGTAACCGGGTGCTGTCGGGTTCAGTGTTGAGGGATTGGAGACTTGCGGTTCGATTTTAATGAGCGATTGGCATTGAACGGGTGCTGGAAAGGCTCCCTGAATGTTGATGTACTCTGGGTGGTTCCAAGGTGCCTCTGGAACATAAAAAATTATCTATATCAATAATTTAAAGAGTTGAAATGACTTCATTTCTTGGTGATCGCGTATTACGAGTATTAACTAGTCGTTTCTCATCGTTACATTATCACAGGATCAATACAAATAATGCAAAATTAACGGGTTTTCATGATTTATTGCTTGTGTCTTCGCATGTGACTGTATAAACTGTCTTTTCGATTGGTTTTGTAAGGGCAAATTGTGCAACGATGGACCCTCGGTACTCCGCACTCGGTCCTCAAGTGTCTCAGGAGATTGTAACGTCGTGAGTATCCTCTACCGCACCTCTGGCAGACCTCAGTCCTCGCCAGAAGTCGCTGATCAGGTGACTCTGGCCGTCCCGAGGGCAGTTGATACTGGACGAATGGGTAATTGACGAAATTCGGACCTGAAACAATCATCAGTTGTGTTAGTGGTAGAGCAGGTATTTCTTGCACCTTAGATCGATGAGATTAATAGATCTAGGGAAGGTACAAACACTACTTTGTCAATTAAATCAGCTTTATTTCAATATGTAATGCGATTAATGGTTTAAGATTAAACAAGGATTTGTATTTCTAGTGGATCTTTTCCATGCTCGTTTTGGACATGATACTTTAAGAGCGTTGTCATTCTCGCTTTGTGATCGCAATAGGGACAGGGATAGATTGGTTCCATTTGACAGAAGAAATTCATGTGCTGACGGAGACTTTTCCAGGTTTTATACTGTCTTGTGCACTTCAGGCACTGCAGAGTTTGTTTGCATTCTCTCAGCTGGTGGGGATCCAGTCCCTCGGAGAACAGTACAGGCTCTGGAAAATAGAGATAATGGATTATCGAACAGATTATTGCATCGATTTTTTTTATTCTTATGGTCTTCGCGAGGTATTAGTTATTTGGGATCCAAGCGAAGCATTCCACATGCACTTATTTAACGTCATCCGCAATGAACAGTTTGTAATTCATAATTTTTTCATTTGTGGGTAAATGTTAACGCACTCGATTATAATGATTCAAGCCATTTTCTTATGCTCTGCCTCCGGCATTCAATTCCCGATGATTTCCTGTTGGCAGTCGGTTTCCGCTAATTAGATTTCTGATTTAAAAGAATACTCAAATTCGCTGTTTGTTTCTATTTTCATTGATTGGGTAATTTATATTTCAACTTTAATATTATATAATTTATCAAAATATCTACTATGCACCAACAGTTTCGCTATTTTTTACGGATGACTACACGGAGGAAAAAAATGAAAAAAACCATGAAAATCACTTGAAAATTACGTTTGCTGACGTAATTCTGGTGCGTCGCTCGTAAAAATCGCGTTTCGTTTCATAAAAATTCCAGAACTCAAGAGGGAAAATTGATCTTTTGCTCCGAATTTTTTCGATTTACGTGTTTTCACATAAAAATTATTGAAAAAGCATTTCGCCTCACTTTTACGTTTTCTCACGTAATTTTCCCTGAAGTTTTTCTTTCCGTGTATCATCCACAATCTTATTCTGTATAAATTATTATTATCATTTTTACAAAAATCCAAGGGGTATTGTATTATCTTTATGTTTCCTCGTCAAGTGACGTCGTAAACTCGTTTTTTGGGTGAACGTTCCTGGACAGTAGTGACACTGGAAGAAACGCCCACCCCCGCACTCATATTTAGTGTGTCTGAGGAGATTCGAGCGTTGAGTGTAACACCGACCGCATCTCGAGCAGATGTGGGATAATGGATTGAGAAAAACTGTGAACAGAAAGATGTTTTGAATTATCGAATGATATTCTTGAATAATGAGGGGTTGGGGAGTGATAAAGAATAGTCTGGAAGGAGGAGTGAAGCAAATCGTGTGATTTTTATCTCAACTTTATTCCATAATTCTTAATAGATTAGAATTTCACTGGTGAATTGTTGGCATTCGAATTTTTCCAACGACAACGTTGTGATGACGAGTTAGGTGACGTCTGAGGGTGCCATTCTGAGTGTATTTACTCGGGCACAAGTGACAGCAGAATTTTCTCTCACCTCCGCACTCGTATTTCATGTGTCGGAGGAGATTTTGTTTGAGGGAGTAGGCTTTTCCGCATACGCAGGAGAATGCTGCACTTGACGGGGGGGTGCGGTGTTGATGGGGGTGAGATTGGGGGAGTTGTTGGTAGTCGTGATCAAAGTGCTCCGTCGAGTCCAGCTCTAGATAGGTTTGGTGACGGCTTTGGTCGACGAAGAAGTCGGTGAAATCTGGGAACAGAAATGGGATTTTTTTATTAATAGTTGTTCTGAGATTTGGGTTTTTGTTTTCTGGGATTGGTTGTATGTAATGTGAGCCAAAAAATGACAGAGAATATGAAGATAGAGAATAACTTGGGGTGGATTTTCAGCTGATGTCTTAAATCTTTGGCTTTGGAGAGTTGAAGAGTCTAAATCTGGGAACAGAAAGACGTTCTTGTTGATTCGGAAACATGATTCTTGAGCATTATTCACAATTTGATGGCTCATGAAAGGAAAAAACAGGAGATAGTGTATTAATGGATGGATGGAGTGATTCGTACGATTTTTCTGTGAAATTTGTTAAATAATTCTTCAGAAATTGTCGCGTTTCTTCGTTAATCACTTCATTTATCATTTGCTCAATGATTTCGTCATAGACAGAATATTCTCTTCCTTCCGTACTTCGTAACATCTAGGGAAGAGAAATACCAGAAATAATGATATTCGTCTTTTCCATATCCTCATCTAATGTTGACAAACCTGTGAACAGAGAGATCTCCTGAACTACGAAACATATTTCTCGAACAATATTCACAATTCGCTAGTTCATTAAAGGAAGAATATGAGGAGATTGTGTTTTGACGTAAGGAATTCAATTCATACGTCTCATCTCTTAAATTTATTAAATAATTCTTTAGAAATTGACACGTTTCTTCGTTAGCCACATTAATCATGTCTTCGATAATTTTTTACAGACACTCGATGCGAATTTCCTCGTTAAAGCAGAGGGTCTCGATCTTTCCTAAGATTATGATGTGTTTGGAGATGTCGTGACAATTTGCATTTCTGTTTGTATCTAGCTGGACACAAGTGACAGCAAAATTTTTTTTCCCCTCCGCACTCGTATTTCATGTGTCTACCGAGAGTCCTTCTGAGGGAATAAGTTTTTCCACAAACGCAAGCGAATGCCCCCGACTCAGTCTTTCGCCATTGATTGGGGTGAGACGCCGGGATTTGTTGATAATGATCGAAGTTATCTGTAGAATCCGTTTGCATGTAGTTATGTTGCAAGCCCTGGTCGACAAAGAAGTCGGTGAAATCTGGGAACAGAAATAAAGCTTTTCTGTTAATCATTGTTTTACTCTGAATTTACGAAAGGTGAACCTATTTTCAATACACTCGACTAGCTTTGGAATACAGAAATGAGGGAATATTGAGTCGATGAAATTAATCGCAAGTAGATCTTATCGTTTCGCGTAAATACAATGGCATTGTGAGGTGAAAGCGTGAACTTGTTGAATAAAGACAGCATTTCTTGAGGAAAAAATGAGGCAATCATACGGTTTTTCCATGAAATTTATTCGGCCATTCTTTGAAAATGAACACGACCTCAATTATTTACTCTGTTGATTCATTTTTTTGTCGGCAGTCTCAGCGTTTGCCCAATGGGTCTCGAGATTTTTCGATAACAATGTCATGATGGCGAAGGAAATGTCTTGTTAATTTGCAGTTCTGTTTGTATCTGGCTGAGCACATGTTACAGCAAAATTTTCTCTCCCCACCGCACTCGTATTTAAAGTGTCTGAGGAGATTATGTTTGAAGGAGTAAGTTCTTCCACAAACGCATGGAAATTCTCCTGCCTGGCCCGTGTGACGTCGACGAGGGCGAGACAGTGGGGCCTCTCGATTATCATTGAGGCTTCCCACGGAGTCTGTTACTATGTAGAACTGGTCCTCTTCCACGATAAACTCCTTGATATCTATCGCCTCGTTTACGATGAATCCCTTGAGACCTGAGAACAGAAACATGGCTTTTTTTGTTAATCATTGTTCTATGATTTTTACTTCAATTTTCTGGGTTTGTAATACAAACGAAAATGTCATGAACAAAGCAAAAAGTGAAAAAATTCCGAAAGAAGAAGTAGAGGAATTTGTTTTTTCTATCAATTTTATTAGATTTTTCACACTTGATGCTGATTTCAATGATTACGAAGAAGTTATCGAGGTTTTTCAAGACAGCAGAATTATTTCTCTTGCATATATGACGGGAGATTTGTTTTCTTCTCTCAATCGTATTTCCTGTGTCTGTTACTACTTAGTTTTCATACTAGTTCTCTTCTATGATGAATTCCTTAATATTTGGGAACAGAAACCTAGCTTTTACATTAATCATTATTCCATGACTTTTATTTCAATTTTATGAGTTTGCTACTGAGTAATATGAACCAAAATTTCATGAACGAAGCAAGAAGTGAAGAAAGTCCGGAAAGACATGAGGGAATCTATTTTTTTTTTTTTCTAAAATTTATTCGATATCGTCCAGAATTAGCACGCTAATTTTTTCAGGCACTTGATACAGATTTCAATTGTTACGAAGAAGTTCTCGAACTTTCTCAACATCAATATTGTGCTGTCGTTGAAGATGATGGCTCAATTTGCATTTCTGTTGGTATTTTTTCGCGCACAAGTGGCAGCAGAATTTTTTCTCCCCTCCGCACTCGTATTTCATGTGTCTGACGAGAGTTCGTTTCAGTGAATAAACTTTTCCACAGACACAATAGAATGCTGCAACTGGCTGGGGCTTCCGGGGCTGAGGGAGTTGGGGTAATGTAACTGATTGATAATGCTGATCGAAGTGTACAGTAGAGTCCATTTGAAGGTAATTTTGATGCTGGACTTGATCGACGAAGTACTCAGCGAAATCTGGAAACAGAAATTTGACTTTATTGTTAACAATTGCCCTAGGATTTTGATTGTTATTCTGAATTTGACACTCTGGAATGTTAATCATGTTCAAATCTACATGAACTCTGTAATTAAGAATTCATCATTAATTAGTATCCTCAGCCCGTTTAGTTATAAAACAATATTATTTACATAAAATCAAATGGCATTGTAAGAATTTTATGTTTAGCTGTTAAATGACGTTGCAAACTTGTTTTCTGGGTAAAACTTCCTAGACAATAGAAACAAGAAAAGTAACACCCACCCCCACACTCGTGTTTCATGTGTCTCTTACTATACTTAGCTTTCATACTAGTCCTCTTCTATGATGAACTGCTTGATATCTGGGAACAGAAACCTGGCTTTTACGTTAATCGTTATTCCATGATATCTATTCCTATTTTGTGGATTTAATGCTGAGTAATATGAACCAAAATTTCATGAATGAAACAGGGAGTGAAGAAATTCCGGAAAGAAGTGAAGAAATCTGTTTTTTTTCTCAAATTTATTCGATAATGTCCAGAATTAACACGCTTGTTTGATAATTTATTTCAACACGATATGGATTTCAATTGTTACGAAGAAGTTCCCGAGCTTTGTCAACATCAATATTGTGTTTTCGGTGAAGATGATGCCTCAATTTGCATTTCTGTTGGTATTTTTTCGCGCACAAGTGGCAGCAGAATTTTTTCTCCCCTCCGCACTCGTATTTCATGTGTCTGGCGAGAGTTTGTTTCAGGGAATAAGTTTTTCCACAGACACAATAAAATGCTCTAACTGGCTGGGGCTTCCGGGGTTGAGGGAGAGGCGGTAATGAAACTGGTTGATAATACTGATCGAAGTGTACAGTAGAGTCCATTTGGAGGTAATTCTGATGCTGAACTTGGTCGACGAAGTATTCACCGAGATCTGGAAACAGAAAGATGACTTATTGTTGACAATTGCCCTAGGATTTTGATCATTATTCTGAATTTGATACTCTGTAATACGAATCATGTTCAAATCTACATGTCCTCTGTAATTAAGAGCTCATCATTAATTAGTATCGTCAGCCTGTTTATTTACAAAACAATATTATTTACATAAAATCAAATGGTATTGTGTGATTTTTATGTTTAGCTGCTAAATGACGTTGCAAACTCGTTTTCTGGGTAAAACTTCCTGGACAATAGTAACACGGAAAGTAACGCCCACCCCCGCACTCGTATCTCATGTGTCGAAGGAGATTCGATCGTTGTGTGTAACTGCGACTGCACTGGGGGCACGTGTGCAACGAAGAGTCCAAACCTGCGAACAGAAAGAGAAAATTCTGGATTATGTCACATGATTCTCGAAATGAATTCCCAGTTAGATCTCTCATCAAGGGAAGAAAATAACAAATTCTTACAGAAAGAGTCAAGAAACTCCTCGTGCAATTTTTCTGTGGAATTTATTCGGTTATTCTTCAAAAATTAACACGTCTCCAGTTAATTTGTTCGATAATTTTGTCTGCAAACACTTCACGCGAGTTTTAGTCGTTAGAGGAGAGAGTCCCGATTATCCCCACTGACGAAGTTATGGTGTCGTAGAAGATGCTGCGTCAATTTGCACTTCTGTTTGTATTTAGCTGGGCACATGTTGCAACAGAATCTTCTCTGCCCTCCGCACTCGTACTTCATGTGCCTCAGAAGATTTCGTTTGAGGGAGTAAGTCTTTCCACAAACGCAAGAAATCCCTCCATTCTGGGCATTCCTTGGTATCTCGGGGTAATGGTGTGAGGGTCGGGGAAATGACATTTGATACGGATCGAAATGGTCCCCGGACTCTCGATTCAGGTAGCTCAGATGCTGGACTTGAGAAACAAAGTACTCCTCGAACGCTGTGAATAATAAAAAACCAATGTGTTATCAAAAATTTCACAATTCCAATTGATTATCTGTCATTCGTGAACTGAAATACGAAAGAAAACAGAAACCACTCGTGCGATATTTCAATATAAACTTTCAGGGATTTTATTACAACCTCATGTACATCGTATGGATATCATAATCATCAATGCAGACAATCAAAACTTCATTCATTAACAAAAATAATCGAAAAAAAAAATGGCCGCATTCTCTGTCGCGTGTGAAACAAAACTCATGTTCATATCAGTGATAACGAAAAAAATCTAGATCCTAATGTATTGTCTCTTTCGAGAGTATTCTCGTCGATACAGTGAACTTTGGCGGCAGATAGATATTGTGCTGCTGCATCAAGTGTCGTCGTAGACCAATATTCTGGGTAAATTTAGAGGGACAAACAACACAGGCGAAATGCCTCTGCCCTCCGCACTCGAATTTCATGTGTGTCGCGAGATTCTTCTTGGCCGTGTAGGCTCTCCCACAGTGTGGACACTTGAAATTTCGTTCGTCGAGGGCTTCGTTCAATGGTCTGGACCTCCTCTTACGGACTTTAGGCCTCGACGTAACTGAAAACCAACAGAGAAAACCGGAAATGATAAATAAAACTTTAATGGTGATAAATGATGTCGATCAATGTAGCTTAGATGCTGGACTTGATCAACGAAGTTCTCTTCGAACGCTGTGAATAATAAAAAACCAGTTTTTTATTAAAAATTCCACAATTATAATTGACTATCTCTCATTCGTGAGCTGAAATACGAAAGAAAACGGAAACCACTCGTGCGAAATTTCAATATAAATCTTCAAGGATTTTATTACAACCTCATGTACATCGTATATCTGTCATAATCCTCAGAACTCGCTTCGCGAATTATCGTCAATGCACATAATCAAAACTCCATTCATTAACCAAAATAATCGAACTGATCATCATAATGTAAGATGAAAAAAAAAATGGCCGCATTCTCTATCACATGTGGAACAAAAATCATACTCATATCACTGATAACGAAAAAAAAATTTACATCCTAATGTATTCTCTCTTTCGAGAATATTCTCTTCGGCACAGTAAACTTTGGCGGCAGATAGATATTGTGCTGCTGCATCAAGTGTCGTCGTAGGCCAATATTCTGGGTAAATTTAGAGGAACAAACGACACAGGCGAAATGCCTCTGTCCCCCGCACTCGAGTTTCATATGTGTCGTGAGATTCTTCTTGGCTTTGTAGACTCTACCACAGTGTGGACACTTGAGATTTCGTTCGTCGAGGGTTTCGTTCAATGGCCTGGACCTTCTCTTGTAGACTTTAGGCCTCGACATAACTGAAAATCAACAGAGAAAAACCGATGACGATTAATAAACCATTAATGATGATTAATTAGTGTCGATTAATGTGGAATTAGAACGAATACTCGACATCCCAAGCCCCAGTGCACATGCAGGTGTAAATTCAACAACTAATTTCATATTCCCCCTGATGTAACTTACGTTTTCGAACGATTTTTCATTTACGGTAGAGTGATATTAGCGGTGGGATGCATGTTGCGCATGTGTCGCTCGAGATTGCTCTTCTGAGCGAAACGCAAACGACATATTTCGCACGTAAACTGCGGCTCCATTCCACATTCATAATGAAGATGTCGCCAGAGAGATGTGTAGAAAGCGTAGATTTTGCCACATCTCTTGCAGGTGTGGCTTCTCTTCTTTTTTTTCATTGGTGTCTCAGGGACAGGGGCAGACGGTGTCTCGGGAACATTTTTCATTTCAATGGGGATCAGCAGCCCTGGATTTGGCAGGATGACCCGCACCTGCGAGGGGTGAGGCTTGCTGACCTTGGCAGGTCTCAGAATATTCACTGTCTTTATCTTCATCTGGGGCTTTGGGCTTCTCGCCATCTTCGTGAGGTCTCGAGTGCACTCCACCGAGTGGTGACGCGCCAGTGAGGCTTTCAGGGCGAATGTCGAGCCACAGTCGGTGCAGAGGTACTTCCTCGGACCCAGTCGACGAACTCTGTTCTTTGAACTGTAAAAATCATCGCTGACGGTTGTGGAACGCAGACGACGACCCGACGCTGTTCCTGGGTCTCTTGATGTCGAGGGAAGGGTCGGCACTGTCCAATTCGCTGGGCTATATTCCCTCCCTGAAACAGAGTTCATGTTAGATGAAGTTCGAGATGAATTATCATGATTTCGAGTTTTCTACTGTTTGTTAATTATGTATAGGATTTCATTCAATTTCTACCGGAAATGAAGCAAGGAATGAGGGGTAAGAAATTCATTTTTTCGTTATACAAAGGTACATTATCGATTATCAGTAGTTTAATTCGTTTGAAAAAACTGCGAATGCAAACAAAAATTCACAAAATGAATGATTTTAGATTAGAATATTTAGATATTTATTTCCTATTCTTCTCCCAAACACTGATATCTTCAAGGGGCATAGCCGTAAGGATTTGTGCAACTGGGGCGCGGATGGAAGCCTCGTTTTTTGTGCTTTGACATGTGTACTTCGAGGTAGGATTTGTATGTCGATCGATAGGGACAGTAGGAACACTGGAAAGTCGGTTCTTTTCCGCACTCTTTCTCGACGTGTCTTCTGAGATTCTTCTCCGCGTGGTAACGACGACCACAGTTATGGCACAAGTGCCTGCCCTGTCCTCTCATTCTCCTGCGGGTAGGTGTGCGTCTTACGTATGCGGGATGCATGAAACCTGAAAATTATGGAACATTGGAGTTTGTTGAAATTGATAGATTTCATTAGTCTAAATACAACGTTCTTATTTCCTATCAGATAGAATAATCATGCTACAGCTAATGTAAAAATGGTCCATTCTTCATTCAGATGAAGTTTATTGAGAGATTGGTACAAGTATTTGTGAGGCGTTAGGGATGGAGAAGTCCACCGTGAATGTGTAATATGTGTTTTGTTATGCTCGATCTGTACTTGCTGTAATGGGGACAATAGGGGCATTTGTGCTGCGGTGGTTTTCCACACTCTATCATCAGGTGACGACGCAGTGATGTCTGGATTTTATAGCATCTGCCACAACGTGAACATCTAAATGCGGGCCAGCTACTGCCGGGATTTTGTTTCCAGCCTGGAAAGAAAGGATAATTGAAGATTTTTGTTAGATTATTGATACTCAAGAATCTTTGGGCGAAGCAGTGACAGTTAGTGGCTCGTCTCCTCTAGTTAGTTAGAATCTCATTAGAACAATGAAAATCCCAAAATTAACAAACGAGTGATCAATACTTTATACTTCATTCATCCCTCCCTTCGTTGGTTTCAATTTCTAGAGCGTAATGGTAAAGAACACTAGAGCATTTTTAAATGTCTTCATTCCGGTGATTTAGCTTCACTCTCTTGGATAATTCTCAAGAGTCTCCCATTGAGGACACATGAGATTAAATAGGGGAATTCGGGCTGATGTGATTTTCATACTCAATGATTAGATGACGACGCAATGATGTCTGGATTTTGTAACATCTGCCACAACGTGAACATTATATTATGTTTCCAGCCTGAAAAGAAAAGATAATTGAAGGTTTTTGTTAGATTATTCATACTCAAGCAACTTTGGGCGAAGTAATGGCAGTTAGTGGTTTGTCTCCTACAATCAATTAGAATCTCATTAGAACAATAAAAATCCCAAATTAACAAACACGAGGGATCAATACTTTATTCTTCATTCATCCCCCCATTGTGGGTTTAAACTTCTAGACTCTAATGGTGCACATCACTAGAGAATTTTTAAATGTCTTCATTCCAGTGATTCAGCTTCACTCCCTTGGCCATTAAACGTGCCACAAAAATCCCTGATAATTCACGTGTGTCTCCCATTGAGATGGGTATTCAAAGTGGACTTGTGTTTTGTTCTGTACGGACACAGTGGACACTGGAATTTCGGCGCAACCCCACACTCGTGCTTGAGGTGTCTCGCCAAGCTCGAGTAGTAATTGTAGATCTTCCCGCAATTTTGGCACGAGTAAGTGACCTTCGGGCAAGTGACAAAGCCTCGAACACGCGACTCTGAAAAACACGAAAAATTGAAGACCAATTAATCAAACATTCATCCCCTCACAATTCTCCGCAATTCTCCTATACACATGCATCAATGAGTTTATTAATTTCTTCACACGACATCTCAATCATTATCGGTGATGAAAAAATGAAGAGCTCTCGATGTGACAAAAATATTTATTAAAGCGATTCCATTACATGACTCAATCATTCACCAAGACGGTCGATTGTTGAAGAATTTTAGAGGCAGTCCTCTTTTAATATATCTCTGAAGTGTTGTCCTCGGTATCTTGAAGGCAGTTTCAGCACTTCTGAGTGACATTCCCTGTGCCACAGCCTCCATAGCCCTAATCAGTCTTGCGTCGTTATAAAATTTGTGATACCGTCCACGCGATTTCGGTCTCAGTCGTACTGTAAACAGAAAAAACACAGGGAAAAATGATTAAAACGAGTCCTGAGACCTCACGAACAACTAGCAAACACATAAACCTCAAAGTTCACGTTGACAAAAAAATCTCCAACAACTCGTCACACACCTCTACCATCCACATCGACAAAATAAATAAACTCCAGAAATTCCATAACAAAAATTTAATTGCGATAATGATTTCTCCTCAGACTCATTCATTTCCTAGTTTAATAATATCTCGATCGATATTGATATCAGCTTTGGGTATTCCGTGGACCCCAGTTAAGTGGACCTTCATGTCCCAAACGCGTTTGCAACGATGATTGCAATATCCACAGACAATATTCGGTTCTACACCGCAGTATCTTCTCCTGTGCGCGGAGAGATGATCATAACTGGCAAAGGGCTTTCCACATCCTGGACAGAGTAATTTGTTTCTCCACTTTGGATGCAAGTGCACCATATCCCCGATACTATCGGCCTCATTCCACTCGTCCATCCAAGGGCCATACGTTGGCCAATCCACTGAAACAAATAATCAGCTAATCAGTTGGAATTGTGAATAACTTTCTCACGTTGAATTGGAGGAGAATGTTAAACGTTATTGGAACGGGAGCACCGACACCTTCGTTTTATGTACACAAATTTATTAATGATGAGATCATTACACATTACATGATAGTTCGAAGCGAAGTACATTGTTTTTGTTTGATGAGTCGAGGGAAATGAGACAAATGAACACTTGTCATTTGAAATTCTCATTTTAAAGAGAAAAACGTGTACATCAATGAATTATTAACATTAAAAATACAGTGTTCATTATTTTTAATCTCAATAATTCATTGAATTGTTTATTGAATGGGGTATTTTTTATCTAGACTGAACTCAATTGCCTAATCTGTTTCTGAGTTAGAAACATTGAGAGATAAGTGAAGTGTCCATTTTGTTTCACCCTCCCCTAGTCACAGATACAACAAGAATATTACACTGATCCAGGATGTAAAATCTAATAATATTCGTCTTCTGTTATTTCACAATTCACATTAAAGCCTTCAGTACTGGCCAGAATTAATCAGCCTTGTGTCTTCTCGCGCGAAAACGTCTCCACTCGTAAATACAAAATACAATAAGTACAATATTTGAGTCTCTTTGGTTTTGATTTATTCTGATTTACTTGATATTGTGGACTGAGAGTAGATGTTTGAGAAAGCTGGCTTGGATTCTCGATCTGTATGGGCAGTATTGGCAGGCGAAGTGGGTCTCACAGGTCACCATGCCACAGCCCATTTTGAGGTGTTTTCGCAGGTTTGAGGCCCACGAGTACATCTGTCCGCATCTCGGGCAGACGTGGAGACGTGGCCTGACGATGGGAAACATCGGTGGATCTGAAAAATAATCCGTGGGTGTTAGAAAGATAGAGGCGGGGGATTTCCACGGACGAAGGATGTAGCACGTGATTGGCTAGCCTCTAACATCGAAGCGCATGCCTCACGATAGTTTCTTCAAATGACAGAAAAAAATGAAGAAGAAAAAACGGAAATTCATTACCTCTTCTTCTCTTTGATCCCGGGTGTCTATTTCTCTGAAATAAATGAATTGTCTTCAGCAAATGATAAAAAAAATGGGCGCAATTAATCAGCGGATAGGGCGCAATTTTATTAATCTCCACGTAATCTTATTATCATCACATGTATATTTTATCCATTGATTTGAAGTGTCGCTTGAGATTCCTGCGAAATTTGACTTGTAATAACACTGTCTCCAGCAGTAATTCAATTTTCTCATGTAGACGGCAATATCCGCCCCCAAAATTTGCTAGGATACTCAGAACCTCCCGACAGTTTTTTTAAATAACAGAAAAATAAACCAGACGAAAAAACGGAAATCCAGTACCTCTCCTTCTCTGAAATAAACGCATTATCTTGTGCAAATGATGAAAAAGGTTCGAGTAATAAATCAGTGAATAATGTATAATTTTATTAAACTCGAACTAGTCTCGTTATCACCACATGTATATTTTATGCATTGACTTCAAGTGTCTCTTGAGATTTCCCTTGAAGTTTGACTTGTAATTGCATTGTGTACAGTAGTAATTCGGTGGTTTTCCACACGCAACTTTCTGATGTAGACGACGACTCGATGGCCAAGAGAATATCCGTCCACAAAATTTGCAGGGATACTTAGAACCTGCAATGAAAAAACTATTATTGATAAAAAAAATAACAATTCAACAGGATTAATCAAGACTATATGTTGATATCTCGACGCAATTCTGGGGATAGAAGTAGAGAGAAGCGTGAAATAGTCATCACTAGCAGTAGGTGAAACATAACAATGATATCACATTAATCCTGAGCAAAACATCAGACTTTTTAATTAGCAAACACCTTGCATAAAACCGTACAACAAACTAATTTTAATAATTTTAGTCAGATTATTATCAATTCTAGTTTATGTTGAGTGCATTCTCAGTATGTGTTTCTGGAGGCTCCTCTTGTATCTTGTTTTGTGTGGACAGTATGGACAGCACTCGCTGGGATCCTTGCCACACTCGACTTTGAGATGATTCTTCATATTTCTCAGCCAACGATATCCCTTTCCACAGTTGGGACAGTAATAACATCCGGGCCGTTTGTCTAAACAGACATTGGCCCTTCTAGTTCTCGGTGCATAAGTGGGACCCCGTGTGTATCCAGGAAAGCCCGGATGAACGATACGACGAGGCCCTGACCAGGTACCTGAAATCAAGGGAACAACTCCATTAGAATCTATTCTCCTAGAATTTTTTAAAATACACTCGTCATCGCCGACCCCGCCACCTCTAGCATGGTAAATGCCACAATTGCCGCATGCAATCCTCCACTCCCCTGAAAGTTATCTACCAATTTGGTGAAAGAACATCTTCACAATCTCTTAAACATCAGACGTTTTATTATTCCACTGGAGTTGAATTCATCAATCTAACAAGTCTCGTGGGTAACGAACTATCGTTAATTCAATTGTTTACAATAAAATAATTTGTTCGAATTAAGTTGAAGGGGAAGAATTTAATGGAAGGATTCATCAATTGTTAACGAGATTCATTTTTTTAATAGATATAACAAATCGTGAGAAATACACGGTGAAAAAAAATACCATGGCATCACAATTTCCCCTTTTTTAAGGGAATTTTTAGCGAACGAACGGTAAAATTTGTGAGATGCTTGTGAAGAGGTGCGAGAAAAAGGTGAATTTTGCTACTTGTTCGGTAATTTTGTTCTCCGTGTATTTCTTTTCATTCAACTAATTAATCGTTAACAGTAAATGAAATCCTCTGCGCAGTTATTCACTCGAGACTGCGATAACTGCAGCTAAATGCTACTCGAGAAGACATTTTTCCCGGGATGATTGGTCCTTATGTGTTGATAAAGATTGCCCCGTTGTTTGGTGCGATGAGCGCAATAGGGACACTTGAATTGCGGCTCCTTTCCGCACTCGTGTCTCGTGTGTCTGACTAGGGTGGCACGATGCTGATAGCCCTTGCCACACTGCTCACAACGATATGGAAATTGTGTGCGCTGTTTGGCGAGCCATATTGATGCCAAATCCTTCATCATTGGTAGAACGGGAAAGCCTGGACGAGGTAGTAGGGAACGTTGCTTCGATGGCCCCAAAACACAGGACAGCATATCTGTGGGGATGTCAGACAGAAAGGAATCGTGTTATTTTAGGACTTATGGATGAATGATCTTGTTTTTACATTGAGGGAATTCCAGGGGACGGAGAGAGATGGAAATTTCTTAAGCAGAAGCATGCCGATGGACTATTCTAGGGGCCCTTATTACGATGGTTTCTATTACATCCACGAGCATCTTCGGTTTAGTTACTACTAGATTTTTATTATTTTTTTTTTTTGAGAATTCTGGTGATGATTTCGGTGGTTTTCTGGGGATGAGGGGGAATTGTCGTCATCTGGAACAGTTTGATGATTAGTTGGTTTTAAGAATGGAGTTTCACTTTATATTACAGTGTTTTTACTTTAGTGTGAGTCTCATTTGCTTCATCTAATGAAATTCATCGACTAAATGCAAGTTGATTTATTGAAATTGATTGGAGAAGCAGAAATAAATTTTTATGGAGGAATTCACACTTTCTCATGACTCCAAGTTTTCTCAATTTCGTTAGACTGATGAAGTAAACTCAGGCTTATTCGCATCATCTGAAACATTGAAATACATTAATTGGATTTCTGAATGGGGTTTCACTTTATATTACAAACCTTTGATGTTACAATCGTCATTTACACCATCTAGAACAATAAAATGAATTAGTAATCATTCATTAAATAAAAATTGATTAATTTGAAGTGATTGAAGAGCAAAGAATAAAATTGATGGATAAATTTTCATTTTCGTATGACTTTAATTCGTCTATATTCGCAACTTTTTCATTAATTGTTATATATAAATCGTTAAATAGTAAATCTTTCGAGCTGAATCGTTCGACTACAGCATAACGACAAGAGAATAAACTCAGTTTTATTCGCATCATGGAGAACAGTGAAATAAATTAGAGACAATTGATTAACTAAAAGTCGATTAATCCAAAATGATTGAGTAAGGAGCGAGTGGGGCAAAATGGACATTTGGAATATTTACTTGAATCTCAATAACTCATTGAATGATTGATTAAATGGGATAATTTTTCCTTGAAAAGTACAATTCTCTCCCTTTGAGGTGACCCTGGACTGAACCCAATCGACGAGTTCGTTTCTAAATTGTTAACATTGAGAGATAAGTAAAGTATCCATTCTGCTCGACCCTCCTGCAGCCTATGAATACTCCAGTACATGAATAACATTCTATCGACTGTCACATTTCGTTAAATAATCCCATAATACTTCAAGCCAATTCAACAAACGTCTAACATCAGTGAAGTAAACTCTCTCGTTAGGATGCTTCCTCCTCATATGGACATAAATCTGCATAAATGTGAACAATGAAACAAATTACAAACAATTAAATCAAACTTTATCAATTCAAAATAATTGAAGAACAAGAAAAAGTTGATGAGCAAATTTCCACTTTCATATGACCCATACAGTCTACATTAATAACATTTTATCAATCTTCAAATTTCATTAAATAGCCCCATAATACTTTAATTCAACTAAAGTGTAACATCGACGAAGTAAACTCTCCCATTAGGATCATCTGCATGAATGTAAACAATGAAACAAATTAGAAACAATTAATTAAATCAAACTTCATTGATCCAAAATAATTGAAGAACATGAAAAAGTTGATGAAGAAATTTCCACTCTCGTATGACTCATGCAGTCTACATCAATAACATTTTATGAATCTTCAAATTTCGTTAGATAGCCCCATAATACTTTAATTTAACTAAAGTGTAACATCGGTGAGGTAAACTCTTTCATTAGGATCATCTGTATGAATGTAACCAATGAAACAAATTAAAAATAACTTCCCTTCGGGTCGGCAAGTTAACAATTAATTGAATCAAACTCACTTGATCCAATATAATTGAAGAACAAGAAAAAGTTCATGAACAAATTTCCCCTCTCGTATGACTCATCCAGTCTACATTAATAACATTTTATGAATATTCAAATGTCGTTAGATATCCCCATAATACTTCAATTCAACTAAAGCGTAACATCGATGAAGTAAACTCTCTCATTAGGATGCTTCCTCCTAATATGAGCATAAATTTGGGACGTCTGTTTGCTCTTCGACTCGCAATAGGGGCACTTGTATCGCGGTTCACAGCCGCACTCGTAATGATAATGACGCTTGAGATTTTTCATCATAGTGAATCCCATCAGGCACTTTGGACAGAAGAAGCGTTTCTGATGGATGAGACTGCGACGGCCGAGCATGCGTTTTTGGGGTTCGTTGAACATTGGATCCAGACAGAGAGCTTGATCCATTCGTTCCACAATTTGGCCGGGCTGATAGTAATCTGAAACAAATATGAGACAACAATTTGTTAGTTCGATATTGAGAGTGATCATTAATCGTGGAAAATCGCAAATGATACCTTTTGATTATTCAATACCCACAACAGAGAATGTTTTTGAGGCGGAGAAGAGTGAGCCAATGCCGGAAAAAATGATACTCGTGAATGATTTCAACGTGTGAGAAAATTGGTTTATTTTATCACATAACATGAGGCAATAGAAACATGAATGATTATAATTGCTCCTCTGATCGAGAAACAGTCGCATTTGATCATTTTCTTTATTATCATCGTAATTAATAAACAATAAACAGGCAATGGTTTGTCTAGATTATCCCTTGATATCGACGAAGTAAACCCTCTCACCAGGATGTTTTCTTCTAACGTGAGAGTAAATTTGAGACGTTTGTTTGCTGCGCAAGTCGCAGTAAGGGCACTTGAATCGTGGCTCGTGGCCGCATTCGTACTTGAAGTGACGATTACGATTGCTCTTCAGGGTGAAGCCTCGCAGGCACTTTGGACAGTAGAAGAGGGTCTGGCGTGGGCCCATCTGCGGAGCCATTTGCTGATACTGTGTGTCCATTATCTCTGGATCAGTTATGTTCATTATTGAATCCATCATGAAGAGATCTGAAAAATATAAACAAACAATTGTATTAGTCGGGGATGAAGATAACTAGGGTGGGGTGAGGAACGTTGATTGGTCGTTGTTCATAATGTATTTCCAGTGAACAGAGAAGCGTAGGTAATTCCCATTGTGCACAAATAAAGAAACGAGCATTGATGATGAGATGATTTTTTAATGAAAGATTTGATGATTTCGAGAGAGGAGAATTGATTTATTTGACGTTGAAGCGTTTACATACACGAAGACATTGATTGTTCTTTTTTTCTTCGAGAAAATTGGAAAGCGATTGTGATCTATTGATTTTTCAGAACGTAGAGTGGACGATCTGGGTGGCGATATTTAACGTGATTTGTTCCATCCCACGCGTGTTTACTACGAAATGTACAGTAGGGACATTCGAATTTCGGCTTCTGGCCACATTCGTATCTTTGGTGACGAACTAAACTGCGTTTAGCTGTGAATCGACGATTGCACCGGTTGCAAACGAAGTTTTTCGCCTCCAGGGGAATTTTTTGGGTTCTTGTTCTTCGGTTGACGTCGGTCACTCGTGAATAATCTGAAACATTTTTAGGGATATTTGTTAATAAATAATTGAAGGATTTTTTGTCGGAGTTTTGAAGACGATACTGTTTGTTACAAATTTTTGCAAAGTATTTTCTCTTGTAGTGGCGTCTGCGGAGGGACAAGGTCGATACCTCACATCAAATAATTAAAGCAAAGTTAAGATTTTATTATTTAAAAATTGGAAACACTGATTTTTCATTATTCAAGCTCAAACGGATATTTTATTTAATGAAATTCCTCATAATGTGTTTTGATCATTTTTAACTTTACAATTTGTGCACTCGAATCTCGATCGTTTTTTGCACTAATGCCTGAAACAGGGCATTTGCAAATAATCTGAAGCATTCTTAAGAATATTGGTTAGTGAATAATTGAAGAGTTTTTTTTTGTCGTGAGATTTTTGAAAAGGAAAGTCTTTATAATAACTATTTGTAAAGTATTTTCTCCTCTACTGGCACCTGTGGAGGGGCAAGGTTAACAACCTCATAGCAAACAATTATACCAGATTAATATTTTATTGAGTATTTTAAAATGGTGAACACTGATTTTTAATTATTCCATCTCAAACGGATGTGTTAATTACAAAGGATGACCACGGGGTTTCCACTTGGGACAATGTGTCCCTTCTGATAATTTTCAACTTCACAATATGTACACCCCAACCTCAGTGATTTTTCTCCACCAATGTCTGAAATGAGCATTTGCAAATGATCTGAAACATTCTTAAAAATATTCGTTAATAAATAAATGCACGGTTTTTCGTCGCAAGATTTTTGAAGAGTAAACTCTTTATTACAAATGTTTGTAAAGTATTTTCTCGTCTGGTGGCACCTGTGGAGGGACAAGGTCAACAACCTCATAACAAGCAATTATACCAAAATTAATATTTTATTGAGTATTTTAAAATTGGAAACACTGATTTTTCATTATTCAATCTCAAGCAGATATGTTAATTAAAAAGGATGGTCAAATGGTCGTAGATTGACCCGCGTCTTAGTCTTAGCATCGTAATACACTTGGGGCAATGCTGGATGATGAACAATGAGATGCCTCATAATGTGTCCCTTCTGATAATTTTTAACTTCACAATGTGTACACTCGAATCTCGGTGGTTTTTTGCACTGATGTCTGAAATGCGCCAGCATTGATTTTCTCCATTTGTACACTTTATCGCAGCTGGGACACTTAAATGCACCGATTCTATCGTTGTCACCGTACAGTGGATCCTTATCGGCTATATAGAGTCCTGAAACAAAATTAAATAAACCGTATTACGCCGATGATTTTCATTACGTAGAAATAAATAGTGAGGAGACAGTTAAAATCATGCCCGCAGAGTAAACTAGAGTTTGGTTCAAGAAGAAATAGGAAGTGTAATGACTTAATCCTTATCATCTACTCGAGAAAACCTATCATTTATTTTTATTATTATCGTTAAGTTAAAACTCGTCAATGTTCCACGTTTTCATTCAATTTTAAACACTTTTTGCTCATTCATTCTTATGCCCTCCTGTGTAATATTGCATTTCGCCGGTTTCATTGTCGACGCAAAATAGATCCGAATTTTTATGGAGATTTCTAATGTGCGCCCACACTTGGGCCCGTTGTCGGTAATCCTGTTGGCAATGGGGACAGCGAAATCTGTTGGGCATTCCGCACTCGTACTTGGCGTGACGATTCAAGTTATCACGACGTTTGTAGCTTCTGCCGCATTGGAGACAGTGATAACGATTTTTAGGTTCATTGTTCACTGGTGGACATACCACTGGGACAAACTCCCAGTTCTCCCAGGATTCACCTGTAACAATCAACAAGATGTGTGTTAATACATGCTCCATGTGAATTGTCTCCATTTACATTAACCGATCGCCATTTATCACCGGCAGGACAACAGTTAGTTATTCATTCTCATTTCTTCTCACAAGTCTGAGAATATGGTCCCCTGAAAACAGATTAGAAGTAATAGGAGATGATTTCGTTCTTATTAGTGCGAGAAACTTGGCGTTATTTCATTATTTTTTATCGAAAAATAGAAACGTTTTTCAATCATTCTCATTTGTCTTCGGATGATAAAAGATTTGATTAGTTTTGTTATCAATGCAACAGGGCTTGGACTTCTTCAATCATCATTGCCTTATGAGAATCAACAAGAGTCATGTTAATGCATGATTCCTTCTCACAAGTCCGAGAATGTCGTCTCCTGAAAACAGATTAGAAGAAGTAATAGAAGATAACATTGTTCTTATGAATGCAAGAAACTTGTTTTTATTTCATTATTTTCTATCGAAAAATAGAAGCGTCCTTCAATCACTCTTATTCGCCTTGAGATAATAAAACATTTGATTAGTCTCGTTATCGATGCAACAGAGCTCTGAATCCCCATGAAGATGTCTGATGTGCTGCCACACTTGGGCACGTTGTCTGTAATCCTGGTTACAATGGGGACATCGAAATCTGTTGGGCTTGCCACACTCGTACTTGGCATGACGTTTCAAGTGATCTCTACGTTTGTAACTTCTGCCACACTGGAGGCAATGATGACGACTCATGGCCTCCTGATCCAACAGTAAACTGTGATGATGGGCTGCAAGAAATTCCCAATTCTCCCACAAATCTCCTGAAACAATTAACCAGAATAATTTCATTAATACATGCTCTACGTTCACACAAACCAGTCACCAAAAAACAGTACCGTCAGCACGATGCAACAGATATTTATTCATTCACTTATTTCTTCTTGCACAAGTCACATTTCTGTGAACAAATTAGATTAGCAGTGAGAGAAAGTGGGAGATTAAATGGATGGACTCATTATCAAGTCGAGGAGAATTTTTACTGAGAAAATAAACTTTCGTCAAGAAATTTTGTACTTGTCTGAAAGATGAGGGCAATTCAGGTGAAGAAACGGAATTTTCAAACCAAGTCAAGTGGTTTTGCATTAAAATATTGTGGAACTGAAGCTAAAAACTATTGAATAAATAACTCAACTAGACTTGCTTTGAGAAATCCGTTTTTAGTCACGAAAAAAATTGTTCTCGTCATAGGAAATGATAAAATCTCTTGTCGAAAGTTTTTACAAGTAAAGACATACTTCTGAAAAAACTTTTTTTCTCAAACTCATTCTACAAAGGATCATGATGCCCCCTGCGGCTCAATAAATAATACAATTTCTCCTTCGTCCTGTTATCGATGCACTAAAGCCCGAAATGGCTGATTACGCCTGATGTGTATCCACATAAGAAGGACAATTAAATCCGTCAGGCTCGACTCTTGCAGCTCTTTCCGCGCGTTCCATAACCACGACGATTTGACGAATCAGAATGCAAAGCACCAAATATCCTCTTCTCCGTCATTCCATCTGAAACATTCAGCAGTTGTAATGATTCATATGTCCTCTCGAATTCCCAGTTCTATCCGCTGGGAAGGAGATTAATTCATTTTAATCAAGAATAACAAAAAAGTGAAATGACAATTCTCGTCATCGACTCAAAGAACTCAACTTTATTCCATTATTCTTATAAAGAAATGGAAATGCACTCTCTCATGTTCACAAGCCCTTGAACATCTCCGTTATGAATACATCTTACGACTCGATGGATGATACAACTTTCTGTTTGTGCTAGTATCGATGCAGTAAAGCACAGAGTGACTATGACTGTACTTGATGTGTTTCCATATGTTGGTGCGTTGTCTGGAGGCCTGGTTGCAGTAAGGACATTGAAACGCCTTCGTCATTCCGCATTCGTACTTGAGGTGACGAACCAAGTGATTATTATTCTTATAACTTCTTCCACAAGTTGTGCAAACGTGACGATTAGACACGTTAGGAGGCACAGCAATGAATTCCCAGTATGGCATTCCTCCTGAAACATCCAACAATTGGGATGATGTTCACACATGTTCGATAGATATTTACTACTCTTGAATAGCCAATTCCATACGCTGTAAATAAAATAGTAAAACGACAATTCTCGTCATCAACTGGATGAATTCATCTTTATTTCGTTATTTTTGTCAAGAAATGGAAATTAATTTGTGCATTAGCTCTCAAACATTCTCGTTATGATCTCTCTTACGACTCAGTGGATAATACAATTTTTCATTTGTCCTGGTATCGATACAGTACAGAACAGAATTGTCGTGGCAACGTCTCATGTGTTTCCATATACCGGTGCGTTGCCTGAAAGCCATTCTGCAATAAGGACATAGGAAAGACTTTGAACAGCCACACTCGAACTTGAGGTGACGAAGCAAATGGCCTCGATTCTTGTAACTCTTTCCACACGTTGAACAACCGTGACGATTCGATGCACCAACATTCACGTCAACAAATTCCCACTTCGCCATTCTTCCTGGAACATTAAACAATTGGCACTGTATTCATACATGTTCAATACAAATGGAATTCTCTTGAATTACCAGTTTCACCGGCTGCAAAAAAAAGATTTTTGAAAAGATCATTCAATTTAGTCAAGAATTCAAAAAAAGTAGAATGACAATTCTCATTGTCGACTTGAAAGACTTATATTTATTGCATAATTCTGATCAAGAAACGGAAATGTATTGGTCTCGAATGTTCATCAGCTATCAAACATATTCATTTTAAATCTATCGCACGATTCTGCAAAAAATACAACTTTTTGTTCGTCCTGGTATCAATACAATAAAATACAGAAGTTTCATGATCGCGCCTGATGTGTCTCCATATGCTGTCGCGTTGTCTGAACTTATGCTTGCAATAAGGACATTGAAATACATTTGGCATGCCACACTCGAACTTGAGGTGACGACGCAAGTTACTCCGATTCTTGTAACTCTTGAAACACGTTGAACAACCGTAAGGTTTCGAAGTATCAGCATTTACATCAACGAATTCCCACTTCAGCTTTCTTCCTGGAACATTAAATAATTAGGATTGTATTCATACATGTTCGAGGCATGTGCAATTCTCTCGAATCACCAATTCAAAGAATACTATTTCAGTTTAGTCAAGAATAAGAAGAAAGTAAAATGACAATTTTCATCATCATCTCAAGAAACTCATGTTTATTCCATCATTCTTATCAAGAAATAACATCGTTCTAGTCTCTCATGTTCATTAGCTCACAGACGTCCCCATTATGACGGCTTCTTACGACTCCACGGATACAACTTTTCGTTCGTACCGATCTTGATGCAATAAAGTGCCGAACGGCTGTGGCTATGTCTAATGTGTTTCCATGTGCTGGTGCGTTGCCTGAAGCCTTGTTTGCAGTAAGGACATTGAAACGCCCTCGGCACTCCGCACTCGAACTTGAGGTGACGAACTAAATTACTTCGATAACTGTAACTCCTTCTACATTTGAAACAATCATGACGTTTCGACGTATCAGCTCTCACATCCACGAATTCCAGCCTCGGCATTCCCCCTGAAACATGAAACAATTGCGATTGTGTTCATACATGTTCGATTCACATGTAATTCTCTCGAATTACTGATTCCATAGGTTGGAAAAGGGATGAATTCCGTTCACTCGAGAATAACGATTAAGAAAAACGACAATTCTCATTATAATCTCAAACAGCTCGTTTTTATTCCGAAAAAATAAAACGCACCGGTCTCTCATGTTTATTAATCTTCAGAGATCAGAGTATGAATGCCTCTTACGTTCCAAGGGATACAACTTTTCATTCGTACTGATCTCGATACAATAAAGCACAGAACGGCTGTGACTGTGCCTAATGTGTTTCCATATGCTGGTGCGCTGTCTGAAGCCCTGCTTGCAGTAAGGACATTGGAATGCCCTTGGTACACCGCACTCGAACTTGAGATGACGCTGCAAGTGCCCTCGATTCTTATAACTCTTTCCACACGCTGCACAACCATGACGATTCGACGGATCACAAGTCACAGCAAATTCCCAATTTGACATTTCTCCTGCAACATTCAACAATTGGAATGATATTCGTACATGTTCGATACACGTGTACCTCTTTCGAATTAGTAGCTCCATAAACTGAAAAAAGATTCATTCAGTTTAGTCAAGAGCAGCTAGAATGTAAAATAATGACTGTTGTCGTGATCTCAAGAAAATCATTTTTATTTCGTCATTTCGTTCATTAGCTTTCAGGCAACAATACAACTTCTCATTGGTACTGAACTCGATACAATAAAGCGAGCAACAGTTGTGGTAATGCCTGATGTGCTTGCAGTAAGGACATTGAAATGCTCTTGGCACTCGACACTCGAATTTAAAGTGACGCAGCAAATTCCTTCGATAGTCGTAACTCTTCCCACACGTTGCACAACCCTGACGATTCGCTGCATTAGAATTTACAGCAAAGAATTGCCACTTCGTCATTCCTCCTGCAACATTCAACAGTTGGAATAATATTTTACTTCTCTATTCTCTTGCATTACCAGGTCCACACGCTGCAAAAAAGATTAATTCAGTTTAGTCAATAATAATGAGAAAGTAAAATGACAATTCTCGGCATCATCTAAAAAAACTCATTTTTATTCCGGCATTTTTATCGAGAAAATAAAACGCATTGGCCTGCCATGTTCATTAGCTCTCAAGCATCATCGTAAGAATGCCTCTTACGTTTCAATGGATACAACTTCTCATTCGTACTGATCTCGATACAATAAAGCGAGCAACAGTTATGACTATGTCTGATGTGTTTCCATGTACTGGTGCGTTGTCTAAAGGCTTGCTTGCAGTAGGGACATTGAAATGCCCTCGGCACTCCACACTCGAACTTGATGTGACGAAGCAAACTACCTCGATTCTTATAGCTCTTTCCACAAGTCGCACAATTATGACGCGTCGACTCGGGATTGACAGCAATAAATTCCCACTCCGTCGTTTCCCCTGCAACAGCCAACAATTGGAATTATATTGGTAAATGTTCGATACATATGTTCTCTCGCATAACCAGTTCCACAGGCTGCAAAAAGATTAATGCAGTTTAAAATGACAATTCTCAGTGTCATCTCAATAAACTCATTTTTATTCCGTCATTCTTATCAAGAAAAAAAAAACGCATTGGTTTGTCATGTCTCGTCATAGCTCTCAAGCATCACCGGATCACTGCCTCTTACGATTCAATGGATACAACTTCTTATTTGTACTGATCTCAATGCAATAAAGCGAACAACGGTTGTGACTATGTCTAATGTGCTCCCACGTGCTGGTGCGTCGTTTAAAGGCTTGCTTGCAGTAGGGGCATTGAAATGCCCTTGGCACTCCACACTCGAACTTGATGTGACGCTGCAGGCTACGTCGATTCTTATAACTCTTTCCACAAGTTGTGCAATTATGACGCGTCAACTCAGGATTCACAGCAATAAATTCCCACTCCGTCATTTCCCCTGCAACAGCCAACAATTCGAATTATATTGATACATGTTCGATACATATGTATTTCTCCATTCTCTCACATCACCAATTCCACACGCAGCAACAAGATTAATTCAGTAGCGAAGTGGTAAAACGGTTTAATTCGACTCATCTTCCAGTTGAGTTTTTGAGGAATATTTCCGAATCTAAGAGAAATAGCGAAATTTTCGTAATTACATTTGTTGCAGCTCTCAATCGGCTCTACAAAAAAGGTTATAACAAACATTTTGCTATCTCCCTTAGATTCCAAGATATTCATTGAAAACTGGTCAATAGTCAAAATTGACTTGCACCGTTTTACCACTTCGCTGCTGAATTCAATTTAATGAAGAACAAATAGAAAGTAAAATGACAATTCTCAGCATCATCTCAGGAAACTCATTTTTATTCCCTCACTCTTATCGAAACAAGAAAACGTATTGGTCTGTGTCATGTTCATTAGCTCTCAAACATCATCGTTTGAATGATTCTTACATTTCAATGGTTACAACTTCTCATTCGTAATTATCTCGATACAATAAAGCGAGCAACACTTATGACTATGTCTAATGTGTTGCCATATGCTGGAACTTGATATGACGATACAAGTTACCTCGATTCTTATAACCCTTTCCACAAGTCGCACAATTATGACGCGTCGACTCAGAATTCACAGCAGTAAATCCCCTCTTCTGCATTCCTCCTGAAACATTCAACAATCGGAATTATTTTCGTACACGTTCGATACATATGTAGTTCTCTGTTTTCTCGCATTGCCAGTTTCATACGCGGCACGAAGATTAATTCAGTTTAATCGAGAACAACTAGAAAGTAAAGTGACAATTCTCAGCGTCATCTCAAGAAACTCATTTTTATTCCGTCATTCTCATCGAGAAAAGAAAACGCATTGGTCTGCCGTATTCATTAGCTCTCGAGCATCATGAATGCCTGAATGAATGCCTTTCACGTTCCAACGGATACAACTTCTTATTCGTACTGATCTCGATACAATAAAGTGAACAACAGTTGTGACTATGTCTAATGCGTTTTCATATGCCAGTGCGTTGTTTAAAGGCTTGCTTGCAGTAGGGCCATTGAAATACCCTCGGCACTCCACACTCGAACTTGATGTGACGAAGCAAGCTGCGTCGATTCTTATAACTCTTTCCACATGTTGCACAATTGTGACGCGTCGACTCAGCATTCACACCAATAAAATCCCACTTCTGCATTCCTGAAACATTCAACAATTGTGATTGCATTCATACATGTCCGATGCGTATGCACTTGTCTTGGGTTATCGGTGCCATCCGCTGCAAGAGAGATTAATTCAGTTCAGTCAAGAATAACAAGAATGTGAAATGACAATTCTCATGATAAACTCAATAAACTCGTCTTTATTCCATCATCATCATGAAGAAATGGAAACGTTCCTCATGGCTTACTCCTGTTACCCCTTATGACTCCCTGAACAATACAACTTTTCCCTAGTTCTCGTGTCGATACAATAAAGCACACAATGGCTGTGAATACTCCTAATGTGTCTCCATACATGCCCACGTTGTCTGAAGGTCCCGCTGCAGTAAGGGCAGCCGAATGCTCTCATCACACCGCACTCATTCTTGAGATGACAGAGCAAGTGAGTTCGGTGCTTATAACTCTTTCCACAATTGGCACAACCATGACGACCCAATGAATCAGGATTCACAGCGAGGTATTCCCACTCGACCGGCATTTCTCCTGAAACATTCGACGATTGAAATGATAATCCGTGTCACATACGTCTTGAATTACCAGTTCCATAGGCTGTAGAAAGATCCATTAAGTTCATTCAAGAATAACTAAGAAGTCAAATGAGAGTTACCATCGTCAGTTCAAACAACCCGTTTTTATTCCCTTTATTCTTATAGAAAATCAAACGCATTTCCGAAATATCCCGTATGCCTTACGGGGAGGTAAATAGTACAATTTCTTCTTCGCAGAGCTATTGTTGCAATAAAAAATAGAATGTTGGTGCAAGTGAGTTCGATGCTTGTAACAACCATGACGACCCGACAAATCGGGATTCACACCAAGAAATTCCCATTCCATCGGCATTTCTTGTCAAACATTCGACAATTGGAATGATAATCCATGTCACATACATCTCGAATTACCAATTCCATAAACTGTAGAAAGATCCATTAAGTTCATTCAAGAATAACTAAAAAGTGAAGTGACAATTCCCATCATCAGCTCAAACAACTCATTTTTATGCCTCAACACTGGTTTATTTCAAATGAGATGAGATTAATTAACTATTAACGAATGGTAGAATTAAATATGAACAAATAAATATTCGTTAATAGTTAGCAAATGGTTCACTTGAAAGCATTTGTGAACTATTAACGAATGAGCATTTGGTGAGACGGAATAGACCCTAGACTTCAACAAAATCCGCTTTTTAACAATAAATAATCCTCTTTATCAGTGAATTCTTAGTCAGAAAATAAAACGTATTTATTCCCGACATAAAACGACTTTAGTTACGTAAAATTTGGTCCCGTTATCCCCTGCGAGGAAGTGAATAGTTTAATTTTTCCTTCATAGAGCTGTCGATGCAATGAAGAACAGTACGTTGGTGACTATGTTTAATGTGTGTCCATATACTGGCGCATTGTTTGAAGGCTTGCTTGCCAGGGCAAGTAAATTCAATGCTTGTAAGTCATTCCCCAAGTAACACAACATGAGAAATTGCCACTACCGGAATTTCTCCTCAAACATTCGGCAATTGGAATGATAATCCATGTCACATCACGAATTATCAGTTCCATAAAAATTGAAAGTTCCACTAACTTCATTCAAGAATAACTAAAAATTGAAATAACAATTCCCATCGGTTCAACCAACCCATTTTTATTCCCTCAATTCTAATCCAGAAAATAAAACACATGTATTCCCGAAATAAAATTTGACTTTGGTTATCTAAAATTTGGTCCCGTTATCCCTTACGAGGGAGTGAATAGTACAATTTCTCCTTTGTAGTGGTATCGATGCAATAAAGAACAGAATGCTGGTGGCTGTGTCTAATGTGTGTCCATATGCTGGTCCGTTGTCTGAAGTCCTGATTGCAATAGGGGCATTGAAATGCCTTTGCCTCTCCGCACTCGTTCTTGAAGTGACGAAGCAAGTGAGTTCGACGCTTATAACTCCTTCCACATTGTGGACAATGATGACGATTTTCCACAGGAATATTCACAGGATATGACATTCCAAGATCCACATCAATAAATTCCCACTTCGGCATTCCTCCTGAAACATTCAACAGTTGGGATTACATTTACACGCGATGCAAACACTTCTTTAGGTCTAGAATGATTAGAAAATGAAATGACGATTCTCATCGTGAACTCTTCATTCGTTATTACGAAGGAATTAAAACGCATTTAGCATTTCGTCTTTCACGTTTATTTTTTCAAAGATCTGAATCATGAATTTTTATTTCTACAATTGAAATGGAATTTCTCGTCGGCCGCGGTGACGGCGCAAAATCTTCTGGTCCTTTACGCCTTATGATTCCACGAGTAATACAATTTTTCCCCGGTTCTGGTGTCGATGCAGTAAAGCACAGAATCGGTGTGATTTTGCCTGATGTGTGTCCATATGTGGGTGCGTTGTCTGAAGCTCTGCATGCAGTAGGGACACTGGAATGCCTTAGCCATTCCGCATTCGTTCTTGAGGTGACGGAGCAAGTGAGTTCGACGCTTGTAACTCCGTTGGCACGTTGGACAGTGATGACGATTTGAGGTGTCATAATTCATCGCAATAAATTCCCAGTCCGGCATTACTCCTGGAACATTCAAAAGTTGGAATTGTATTCATATGTGTTCGATATACAGACAATTGTCTCGCATTACCAGTCCCACAGGATGCAATAAAGATTCATTCATTTACTCATTTCGTCTTCTGTAAGAAGATTAAAACAGTTTAGTTGAGAAGAAGTAAAAACTGAAGTGACAATTCTCATTATTAGGTGAAAGAACTCATTTTTATTCGATTATTTAGGTCGAGAAATGAAAACGCAGTAGTATTTCAAACTTTGGTCTTGTTATCTCTTAAGAATTGATGGATAATACAATTTTTTCTCCGTTCGGGTATCGATACAATAGGAGTTGGAATGGCCACGAAGTTTCCTGATATGTATCCACACCAAGTACACTGTTAGAAAAAAAATGAAATTTCGTAGAGTTGATTAATAATTTTCATAACGCGATTTAGGGGAGAACCCTGACGAATCCAACCCAGAGTTAACTCCGGGATTGATCTATCAGGGAACAAATTATAAAATTGCAGGTTTCCCTAAAAATTCAGTGAAATTCCAAAACTTTAAGCAATATACAGACGAGAATTCCCCAATATATCTGAATTTTCAATGAAACACGAATATTCATTGTCCAATTACCCTGAATTTTCAAAAACTTCAAAATACAAGAATATATTCACCGGAATTTTCTTGATTTCGATCAATTTTCAGGGAATGAAGTAACTGAAATTCACAGTTCTCATTCTTTTTCCCGCGAAATTCTGAATTTTCAAGGACGAAATTCCTTGAAATTTCAGTGGAGCTTAAATACGATAGAAATTTCCTAAAAATATACCGGAAATTTCGAACAAAATTTTTCGTAAGTATATCATTGTCTGGAGGTCTTCGTGCAGTAAAAAAATATAAAAAAAAAACAATTCTCTTCGTCAAGTCAAATAACTCATTTTTATTCGATCATTTGCGTCGAGAGATAAAAACCCATTGTTCTCCCAAATTTTGATCTTGCTATCTCTTATAATTCGATGAATAATACAATTTCGTCTCAGTTCTGGTGTCGATACAATAGAGCTTAGAACGCCCATGAAGTCTTCTGATGTGTCTCCATATGTGTGCGCGTTGTCTAAAAGTTTTCTTGCAGTACGGACATTGAAATGCCTTTGCCACTCCACACTCGTGATTGAAATGACGTGTCAAGTGAGTT
Source organism: Diachasma alloeum (assembly GCF_001412515.2). Taxonomy (NCBI): domain Eukaryota; kingdom Metazoa; phylum Arthropoda; class Insecta; order Hymenoptera; family Braconidae; genus Diachasma; species Diachasma alloeum. The sequence continues at coordinate 796,088 of NW_021680373.1, forward strand.
CGATGCTTGTAACTCTTTCCGCATTTCGTGCAATAGTGAGAATATGCGGGATGACGATTCACAGAAACGAATTCCCACCCGGCAGGCATTCCTCCTGGAACATTCAACAATTGACACATGAATCATCCATTCCACATGATGCAGTAAAAATTCATCCATGTGCTCATTTAATCTTCTGTAAGATCAATTGAGTCTAGCTGAGAAGGACTAGAGAGTGAAAATACAATTCTCATCGTAAAATCAAGCAATTCACACATTTTTATTCGATTATTTATCTCAATAAATAAAAACGTACTGCTCTCCCCAGGCCTTTAGTCTCGTTATCCCTTATGACTCGATGAACAATACCATTTCTCCCCTGTTCTGGTATCGATACAATAGAGCTTAGAACGTCCATGCAGTTTTCTCATGTGTATCCACACCAGGTAACGCTGTCTAAAGGTCTGCTTGCAGTAAGGACATTGGAATGCCTTAGCCACTCCACACTCATACTTGAGATGACGAGTCAAGTTATTTCGACGGTTGTAACTCTTTCCGCATTGTGAACAATTATAAGGATACACTGGATCAGGATTCACAGATACAAATGTCCATCCCACAGGCATTCCACCTGGAACATTCAACAATTGATACGTGAATTACGTGCTCCACACGGGTGCAATAAATATTCATTCATGTACTCATTTCGTATTCTGTAAGAAGATTAATTTGACTCAGTTGAGATAAACTAGAAAAATTTAATGACATTCGTCATCATTGAATTAAGAACCCATTTTTATTCCATTATTCATGTCAAAAGATGAACATTTACTGGTCTTTCAAGCTCGTAATTTGTTATCCCTTGTAACTCGACGAATAAAACAATTTTTCCTGGGTCCTGGTGTCGATGCAATAGAGCGCGGAACAGCTGTGAAGCTTTCGAATGTGTATCCATATGCAGTCTCGTCGTCTGAAGCTCTGCTTGCAGTAGGGACACTGAAGGGCCTTTGCCACTCCACACTCGTGATTGAAATGACGTGTCAAGTGTGTTCGGTGCTTGTAACTCTTCCCACATTTTGTACAATAATGAGGATATGTCGGATCGGGATTCACAGAAACAAATTCCCACCCCACAGGCATTCCTCCTGGAACATTAAACAATTGACATATGAAACATCAGTTCCGCGAGGTGAAAAAATTATTCATTCGTGTGCTAATTTCATCATCTGTAAAAATATTGGTGAAATTTAGTCGAGAATAACTAAAATGTAAAATAATTCACAGCATTAATGGTAAAAAACTCATTTTTTATTCCATTTTGTCTCTCACACTAAACTTTCTTCATCTTGCTATCCCTTATAATTCGAGGAATAATACAGTTTTTCCTGTGTTCTGGTATCGATACAGTAGAGCTTAGAGCGCCGATGAAGCTTCCTGATGTGTATCCACATGCAGTCGCGTCGTCCAAAGCTCTGCTTGCAGTACGGGCATTGAAATGCCTTAGCCACTCCACACTCGTAATTCAAGTGACGAGTTAAGTGGGTTCGATGCTTGTAACTCTTTCCACATTTTGCACAATAATGGGGATATGACGGATCAGGATTCGGAGAAACAAATTCCCACCCCACAGCCGTACCCCCTGGAACATTCAACAATTGATATCATTAATTGTCGGTTCTATGCGATGAGAAAATTATTCATTCGTGTACTTATTTCGTCTTCTGTGAGAAGATCAATTAAATTAATTCAAGAATAGCTAGAAAGTAAAATCAAAATCTTCAACGTCAACTCGAAAGACTTATTCTTGTTCTGTTCCCTCACACTGAGAAGACAAGTTTTTTGAGAAGTACATGTTTAATTGTATCAAGAAATTCATGGCTTGAAAATTAGCAATCGCAAAATATCTCAAACTAAAAAAAATTGTCCGGAAGATGAGGGCAATTGGTTCATATCAAGAAAATGAGTTCTGAAATCAATTCAAATGATTTCGCATCATAATATTTTAGAATTGAGCCTAAAAGACTATTAAATGAATTAATAAATTTACAATAAAAAAATAATAACACATTAATAAATAATAAATGAGTTTAATAATGAATTGATAAATTTTCAATTTTACTTGGTATGAGAAATTGCTTTGTTGGTATCAAGAAATTCTCCTCGTTTTTAGAACAAGTACAAAATTTCTTGGCGAAAGTTTTTTTTTCTCACTTCAAGATATTTTGTTCTTAAAAATTTTCGAGCTACGAGTCTCTCGATATAAATCAAGACGTATTTCTCAAAAAAAAATTGTTTATCTCAGTGCCAGACATCTTCGTTACGAATCCATCTTATCTCTCACACTAGCTGTTATCCCAGGGGACTCCACGAGTGAAACACCTTCTTCTTCGTTACGGTATCGATACAATAAAGCACATAGTAGTTATGATGTTTCTTAATGTGTATCCATATCCACTCCGGTTGCCTAAACAACTTTCCACAATGAGGACATTGAAACCTCTTTATCCCTCCGCATTCGAACTTGAGATGATAAAGGAAGTGTCCTCGATACTTGTAAGTCTTTCCACATGTACAATTGTGAAGACTCAACGGATCAGGGGTCACAGAAACGAATTCCAACTCCGGCATTTCGTCTGGAACATTTAACAAATGAAATGATTTTTATAATGTTCGATGCATGGGAACTCTCCACAAATTCGTGAGCTCATGAACTCATGTAGTCATTTCATCTCCTGTGAAAAGATTAAGTAAATTCATTTGAAATTATTTTAACAATTTGAAAGCATATGGTCGAGAACATCAATTTCGTTTGAATAAATTCATTTGAGAATATAAGAAAGCAAAGTAACAATCCTCAGTGTCAACTATAGAAAGTCATTTTTATTCCACTCTCCAATCATCTCTGTCGTCTTCCATCCTATCGTTCACACTAGAATGATAGAATTTCTCCTTCGTTGTGGTATCGACACAATAAAGCACAGAGTCGGTATGATTTTTTTTAATGTGCATCCATATCCAGGTACGTTGTCTAAACAACTTGTCACAGTAAGGACACTGAAATCTCTTTGCTTCTCCGCATTCGAACTTGAGATGACGAAGCAAGTTACATCGATGCTTGTAAGTCTTTCCGCATGTTGGACAACTGTGAATACTCAGTGGATCACGATTCACAGAGACAAAATCCAACTCGAGCATTTCGTCTGGAACATTCAACAAATGAAATGATTTTTATAAATGTTCGATACATGTGAACTTTTTCGGATTAATGGAGTCATGTACTCGTTTCGTCTGTAAATAGATTAATTAAATTCAGTCAAGAATATCGAATATCGGAAAGTGAAATAATAATCGTCAATATCTACAAGAGAAACTCATTTTTATTCCATTTCTTCCGTCATCTTTGTCCTCTTTTCACATGTTGGACAACTCCAGCATTTCGTCTGGAAACTTTAACAAATGAAATGATTTTTACAAATGATCAATGGAGTCATGTACTCATTTCGTCTGTAAAAAGATTAATTAAATTCATTCAAGAACATCGGAAAATTAAGTAACAATCGTCAATATCCACTAGAGAAACTCGTTGTCATTTCTTCAATCATCTGTATCGTCTTTCATCTTCTCATTCGCAGTGAAATGATAGAATTTCTCCTTCGTTGTGGTATCGATACAATAAAGCACAGAATCGCTGTGATGATTCTTCATGTGCATCCATATTCCCCCCCGTTGTCTAAATAATTTCTGGCAGTAAGGACATTGAAATCGCTTTGCTTCGCCGCATTCGAACTTGAGATGACGAAGCAAGTTACATCGATGCTTGTAGGACTTTCCACATGTTGGACAACTGTGAATACTGAGTGGATCGCGATTCCCAGAAACAAAATCCAACTCCAACAGTGAATTGTGATTTCCAAAAACAAAATCCAACTCCAGCATTTCGTCTGGAACATTCAACAAATTGAATGATTTTTATAAATGTTCCATACATGTAAACTTTTCTTATATTAATGGATTCATATATTCATTTCGGCACCTGTAAAAGGATCAATTAAATTCATTCAAGAATATCGGAAATTAAAGTAACAATTCTCAGTATCAACTATAAAAACTCATTTTTATTCCGTTCCTTCAATCATCTGAGTCATCGTCCATCCTATCGCTCACACTAATATGATACAATTTCTTCTTCGTTGTGGTATCAATACAATAAAGCTTAGCACACTTATGATGTTTCTTGATGTGTATCCATATCCAGTCTCGTTGTCTGAACAGCTGTCCACAGTGAGGGCACAGGAATCTTCGTATATCTCCGCACTCGAACTTGAGATGTCGTAGCAAGTGAGTTCGACGCTTGTAGGTCTTTTCACATTTCGTACAACTGTGAATACTCAATGGATCAATATTCACAGAAACAAATTCCAACTCGGGCAGTTCGTCTGGAACATTCAACAAATTAAATGACTTTTATAATTGTTCCATACATATAAACTTTTCTTATATTAATGTATTCATATATTCGTTTCATCTCCTGTAAAAAGATTAATTAGATTCATTCAAGAATATCGGAAAGTAAAGAAACAATCATCAGTGTCAACTATAAAAACTCATTTTTATTCCGTTCCTTCAATCATCTGAGTCATCGTCCATCCTATCGCTCACACTAACATGATACAATTTCTTCTTCGTTGTGGTATCAATACAATAAAGCTTAGCACACTTATGATGTTTCTTGATGTGTATCCATATCCAGTCCCGTTGTCTGAACAGCTGTCCACAGTGAGGGCATAGAAATCTTCTTATATCTCCGCACTCGAACTTGAGATGGCGAAGCAAGTGAGTTCGACGCTTGTAAGTCTTTTCACATTTTGTGCAACTGTGAATACTCAATGGATCAATATTCACAGAAACAAATTCCAACTCAGGCAGTTCGTCTGGAACATTCAACAAATTAAATGATTTTTATAAATGTTCCATACATATAAACTTTTCTTATATTAATCTATTCATATATTCGTTTCGTCTCCTGTAAAAAGATTAATGAGATTCATTCAAGAATATCGGAAAGTGAAGAAACAATCATCAGTATCAACTACAAAAACTCATTTTTATTCCGTTCCTTCAATCATCTGAGTCATCGTCCATCCTATCGCTCACACTAAAATGATACAATTTCTTCTTTGTTGTGGTATCGATACAATAAAGCTTAGCACTTTTATGATGTTTCTTGATGTGTATCCATATCCAGTCCCGTTGTCTGAACAGCTGTCCACAGTGAGGGCACAGAAATCTTCTTATATCTCCGCACTCGAACTTGAGATGGCGAAGCAAGTGAGTTCGACGCTTGTAAGTCTTTTCACATTTCGTACAACTGTGAATGCTCAACGGATCAATATTCACAGAAACAAATTCCAACTCGGGCATTTCATCTGGAACATTCAACAAATGAAATGACTTTAACAAATGTTCAATACACGTGCACTATTCTTAGCTCAATGTATTCATCTAGTCATTGTGTCATCTTCGGAAGGACCAATCAACTTTATAACCGAAAAGGACAAGAAATTGAAATGACAATCTCCATCATTTCCTCAAAAACCTCATTTTTATTTCGTATTCACTCTTTTTTTTTCCTATCGTAATACAAGATTTCGTTTGTTCTGGCATCGATACAATAGAGTTTAGCATGATTATGAAGTTTTCTGATGTGTATCCATGTCCAATCTCGCTGTCTAAAGCCCTGTTTGCAATAAGGGCACTGGAACACCTTCGTCGCGCCGCAAGTGTATTTGAGGTGACGTAGCAAGTGAGTTCGATGCTTGTAACTCTTTCCACAAGTTGCGCAACTGTGACGATTTGACGAATCGGGATTTACAGCGACAAATTCCCACTCCAGCGGCATACCTTCTGGAACAATAAACAAATGGGATCGTATTTATACGTGTTCGATACAAAGTCCCTCATCTCATCTGTAATGAAATCAATTCAGTTAAGTAGTGGAGAACTAGGAAGTGAAATGACAATGCTCCTCATCAGCTCAGAAAATTACTTTTATTCCGTTATTTCTATTTTTTTTTAAATGGAATCTTATCGGTTTAAAATGTTGATTAGTAGTGTTTCTCCTCTCGGAGGACGAACTTTCGTCGGGAGTTACCCCTTGTAACTCGACGAATAATACAGCGTCTCATTCCTCTTCTTGTCGATGCAATAGAGCACAGAATGGCTGTGATGATTTCTGATGTGTATCCATATCCGAGCCCGTTGTCTGAAGTCCTGATCGCAGTAAGGACATTGGAATGCCCTCTCCTCGCCGCACGTGTACTTGAGATGGCGAATCAAGTGAGTTCGATGCTTGTAACTCTTCCCGCAGGTCGCGCAGTTGTGGCGATTTGACACACCAGGATTCACAGCCATATAATTCCATTCCATCGGCATAAATCCTGGAACAATCAACAGTTAGGTCGGTACTTATCCATGTTCAATACACAGGCATTCATTCGTCATCTGCAACGAGATCAATTCAATTGAGTAGAGAAGAGAGAGTGAAGAACAAGGACGTGAAATGACAACGCTCACAATCAGCTCAGAAAACGCATTTTTATTCCTTTATTTCTATAAAAAAATAAAAAATCATCCGTTTGTCGCGTTGAAAAACCCATTAGCATTATTTCTCCTCGGAGGGAAAATTTTCGTTTGCATTTATCCCCTGTAACTCGACGGGTGAAACAACTTCTGGTTCCTCTTCTTATCGATGCAGTACAGCAGAGAATGGCTGTGATGATTTCTGATGTGTATCCATGTTCGAGCACGCTGTCGAAAGTCCTGATCGCAGTAGGGACATTGGAATGCTCTTTCCTCTCCACAAGTGTACTTGAGATGGCGCATCAAGTGAGTTCGATGCTTGTAACTCTTGCCGCAGGTCATACAACTGTGACGATTTGACGAGCCGGGGTTCACAGAGATGAATTTCCACTCCACTGGCAAAACTCCTGAAATCAACAATTGGGGTTTTATTTATGAGTGTTCAATACATTGGCAGGCATTTCATGTTCTGCAATAAGATCAATCCAATTTAGTAGAGAAAAACTAGAAAATGAAAAGACAATCATCAACATTAGCTCAAAGAACTCAAAGAGCTCAGAGAACTTTTTATTCCCTTATTTAAATTAAAAAATAAAAACTTATCGGTTTATCATGTCCCTTGGCATTATTTATATTTCTATATAATTAGAAAAATAGAAGTATATTGTTACGGTATCGAATGGCGTAATCTCTTTCATAAAATAATAAAAAGAGATGGCCTTTTGTTGCTAGAGTCTGACTTGAAGTATGATGATACTTTTGTTTCATTAATTCATTAATTAATTTGAAGAGTTTTCAATAAAAATGCCCCTGTGATTAATCCTCGAATTATTATTTCTTTCAATACAACAATATTTTATATTTCGCGTCTCGAAGCATAAATTTTCATTTGCAGTTTCACCCTTACGACTCAAGGGATAATACAACTTCTCCTTCGTCTTCTTATCAGTTTGGCACTTGCAACTGCTGGAACAATCAACAACTGGTTTGGTATTTATAAGTGTACGATACAAAGGCAGTCATTTCATCTTCTGTAATAAAATAAATTCATTTTAGTAGAGAAGAACTAGGACTGAAAAGACAATCCTCACCATCAGCTCAAAGAACTCATTTTTATTCCCTCATTTCAATCAAACAAGAAATGAACTTATCGGTTAATCATGTTCCTTAGCACTATTTATATTCCTACATAATTAGAAATATAGAAGTATAATTTATATTTCACGCCTCGAAGCACAAATTTTCATTTGGAATTTAACCCTTATGACTCAAGGGATAATACAACTTCTGCTTGGTCTTCTTATCGATGCAATAAAGCACGGAGTGGCTGTGATGATTTCTGATGTGTATCCATGTACGAGCCCGTTGTCTAAAGTCCTGATCGCAATAGGGGCACTGAAAAGCCCTTTCCCCGCCGCAAGTGTACTTGAGATGGCGGATCAGATGGGTTCGACGCTTGTAACTTTTTCCACACTTCGCGCAACCATGACGATTGGACGCGTCGGCATTAACAGCAACAAATTCCCACTCCGTAGGCCCCTCCTCTGGAACAACAACAGAAATTATGTTAATACGTGTTTGAGGCAAACTCTTCTCTTAAACTACCGGTCCCACACAGTGGGAAACGTAATTAATTCTCGTTAGTCAAGCAGAACAAGGAAATGAAATGACAATTCCCATGAACTCAAAGCACTCATTTTTTATTACGTAATCAAACACCTTCGTTACGAATCCCTCTTAGTTCTAATCTCGTAATACAACTTCTCGTTTGTCCCAGTGTCAAGGCAATAAAGCTCAGCCCTTCCGTGAAGCGATCTAATGTGCGTCCACACACGTGAACGTTGTCGGAAGTCTTGGTGACAATAAGGGCATCTGAATCTGCACGATACTCCACACTCGTATTTGAAATGACGATACAAGTGGGTACGACGCTTGTAACTTCTTCCACATGTTGCACAATGATGACGATTTGTCATTCCTGGATCAACTGGAATAAATTCCCAATTCATCTGCATTTCCCCTGTAACAATCAGCAATTTGATTTGATATTCGTACATGCTCGATGCACATTAGATTTTTAGATAACACAAAACGTTCCTCACGATGCAAAAGTCACTCATTCAATCGTAAAATCGGTCGCAAATGGGAAGTGAAAAGACAATTTTCGTTAGGAAGTGATTACTTTTATTTTGTTATTCTCACACTGTTGGAAATTTTTATGACATTGTCGTTTCATTATTCCACTGAAATTTCAATGAATTTCGTCACTGGAAATTAGAAATTTCATGGAAAACTCGATGGAAGCACATTTTAGGTCAATTATTCCATGAAAATTGATGGGCATTAGAAAAATTCACCGAAATGTATTAAAATTTAGGCGATTCTGCTATTCTTTCGCCTCAAAAATTTGGAATTGCATTGAATTTTCAGTGAAATATTAAATTTCATGATCTCCGTAAATCGAATTTAATGTCACTTTCCATAAAACTTCAATTTTTTTTCAACGGTGTTAATATCAAGGGATGAAAATGAAGTGATCCCATTCTTCTCACTCATACTTGGGTCTCTTCTCATAATACAATGTCTTGTTAGTGCCAATATCAACGCAATAGAGCTTGCAACGTTTATGGAGCTTTCTGATATGCGTCCAAATGCAGGAGCGCTGTCTGAAGTGCGAGCTGCAATAAGGACATCTGAATCTCCTTGGCACTCCGCACTCGTACTGATTGTGACGACGCAAGTGGGTCCGTCGCTTGTAACTCTTTCCACATGTAGCACAACGATGACGATTCTCTATTTCCGCGATACCAGGATTCACCGCAACGAATTCCCAGGTGGGCTGCATTCCTGCAACAATCAGCAATTGGAATGACGTTCATACACGTTCGATACACATGTGCCCTACGTAAAAATCCCAACAACATGATGCAAAATTTATTTCATCAGTTCAAAGAAAGCATTTTTATTTTATTATGGCAACAAAAAAATGTTGATGATTAGTTTTTTTCTCTTTCCCTTGGATGATACAAATTTCGATTAGTTTCGATGTGAATGCAGTAGAGAATTATACGTTTATGCGTCTTTCGAAGGTGCGACCACACTTGGGAATGATTTTTGAATCTTGATAGCAATAAGGACATGCGGTATCGGGATTCACGTCAACTAATTCCCAACTGGGCTCCATTCCTGCAACAATTAACAATGTCCCCTGTTAAACATTTTTGTCTGAATTTTCCGTGTCAAACTCCCAAAATTTTTATCGTGCTCAAGCTCCACTGAAATTTCAGGAAATCTTGTCATTGAAAATTCAGAATTTCGTGAAAAAGTCAAACAACTGCAAATTTACGTTCCATTTTCCCCTGAAAATGAACAGAGAACCAGGACATTCTGGTAAATATATTCTTGAGTTTTCAGAACAGTGAGATTGATTTCTCTGAAAATTCAATGTAATTTGACACTGAATATTAATATTAGTTTAAAAAGTCAAATAAATTAAGAAATTCTAGTCTTTACGCCGCTTAAAATTCTGGAATTTTACAGAATTTTCATTCAAACCTGAAATTTCATTATTTTTTTCGCTCAAATCGCATTCAGTATCACTGTCTTGAAAATTAGTAGTCAACCGTCCACGAAATTTCATTTTTTTCCAACAGTGTATTTCGTCTCCTGTACAGAATTGGGGTAAAATCACTCATCATCAGCTCAAAGAACGCATTTTTATTTCATTACGTAAAGAAAAAAGAATTTAATGATTAATTCTTTTTTCTCCCCCCCGGATGATACAATTTTTCATTAGTTCTGATGTCAATGCAGTAGAGAGTTGCACGTTTATGTATCTTTCGAATATGCGTCCACACTTGAGAACGTTGTTTTGAATCTTGGTAACAATAGGGACATCTGAATCTTCTAGGCACTCCACATTCAAAATTGTAATGACGAGTCAAGTGTGTTCGACGTTTGTAACTTCTTCCACATTTCGCGCAGTGATGACGATTCTGTGATTCTGCATTCATAGATGTGTAGCTCACAGCAACAGGCTCGAAGGTCTTCCACATTTCTCCTGGAACAGTAAAAATAGTGGCGATGTTAGTGAGATATTCAGAGACATTTAAACCCCTTAAATTTACTGATTTCGACGTGTGAAGGGGTCAGCAAGAATGAATTCCCCTCTCACGATGCAAATATCGTTTATTCGTTCATTTATCCACTCTTACATAATCGTTATTTTGTATTCCATCGACCTCTGTGTCAATCGCATACACGTTGAAACCAGGATGTACAGCTTTTACGTGGGCGTAGAGATTGTCCTGTCGTTTACTCCTAGATGTGCAGTATGGGCACTGATATTTCGGCAGTTTTCCACACTCTCGCAACACGTGACGTTGCAAATTGTGACGATATCCGTAATCTTTGCCACAATTTGGACAGTAGTAACGACCGCTATTGCCGCACAGTGGATCATTCTCCTCGATGACTTCCCAGTGCTCCCACGTGTCGACTGGAAAATTCAAGAGAGAGTTATATTGATTAATAATGGAAATTATTGATAATGCTTTCATGTACATAACTCTGATCGAATTTCAAGTACTTATAATTAACAAAGTCTATTTTTCTAGTCCTCGAAATGACAATGGGTTGAAACTTACCCCATAAAATCAAAATTCGAGTGTAAAATGCTATAAAACTAGTCAAAAGTTCACGAAAATGTGTAATTTTTAGTAAATGTACGGGATTATTTAAATTCAGGAAAGTTTCATGCGCATTTTTCTACTATTGTTCATGGTACAAAACTGAGGAAATCGATCCTCGTTTCGTTGGTGTATCGATCATTTCGTTGTCAGTTTCTTTATTTGCATCATGTCAGCCTCTTCGATGAATTTGCTGACATATAAAAAATTCTAAAAATGGTAATAATACTGATTAATAATAAACCCAACTCCACAACTCCTGAATTGTCATAAAAATCCTTCAAAAAATCATGACAAACTCCCAAAATCTCATAACAACTCCTTAAAATTAATCACATTTCATTTATTCCCTTGACGATACAAAACTGAGGAATTTCAAGCGGATTAAATCATTCAGATTACGCGATTTCGCGTGATCCCACACATGTCCTCCATTCGTCCACTAAAATACCATCTTCATTAAAAAAAACCCAGCAATCCTCCAAAAAAAATCACAATGATAATAAATATTGAGAAGTCCAGCGCATCGCATCATTAATTCAATCACTTTGGCGTAAGTTTCCACTTGCTCTCCCTATCAATGCAATAAAGCTCGCTATTGGGATGATGCTGTTTGATATGGGACCACACGTAAGTCTTCCTCTTCAACAAATGACTGCAATAAGGGCACTGAAAAATTCCGGGTGTTCCACACTCGAGTTTCCAGTGCCGTTGCATGTGACACCGGTGTTTATAGCTCCTCCCGCAATTGGGGCAGTGATGCCTCTCCTCCCCCTCCCCCTCGCCGAAAGATCTTTCTCTCTGTGAGTTCTGAGAGTGCCTCCTTCTCCCTGAAACATCGAAGACAATGCGATCTCATTAGTCCAAGTAATTATTAAATCCTCATTGTGTGACTCAGCCAATAATTTTTCATGCTTCGTAACTGTGAAATCTCATTTTTATTAGAATCTCTTTTATACACAACATCACATACTGTTTAATTAACATCATTGGCTTGGAAGAAGTGTGTCAATTGCATAGAGTGAACAACCAGGATGATGATTCTTAATGTGTGAGTACAAATTGAATTTGTGTTTGCTCCTGGCGTCGCAATAAGGGCACTGAAATCTCGGTGGTTTACCGCACTCGTACTGGCGATGTCTGTACATATGTGAACGATGTTTATATCCACGATGACAATTTGGACAGAAAAATTGTTTTTCAGTGTCATCACAATTTCTCGGCCTCCAGGCCCTTCTGTCGACCCAGGGGAGCTCCATTTGCCCTGGAACACCAATCAAAATTCAGTTGTTAGTCATTCTTCTTCTCCTGATGCAATAATGGAGTTATGAATGTGATTAATTAATTAAAATCATTCAGCATGATGGTCTTGCAAGATACACGTACACAAAATGCAGCACAAGCGCAGTTACGGTTATTTTTAACGTGTGTTAGCTTCGGGCGATGACTCAGTTGCTGAAACATACAAAAAATCGGTGGATAATAACTCCGGGAATGAAGAGAATTAATTTTCCACGTCAATGATTTTTTATTGGAAACAAGACTGATAATCTTCCTAAAACAATTTCTTGAAATTAACTGATCTGTTAGAATGCCATCTCCTGGTATGTCTATAAACATTAGACGATGAATTATTCTTCTGGGGCAATAAGGAGACGCGAAGGAGAGCCTCTCCGCACTTATGTCTGACCAAATCTCAATGTCTGACAAATTCAGAAGATAAGTCATTTTTTAATCCCTGAGGCATCACTAGAATTCTGAATAATTCAATGCCCATTTTCTGCAACAGACTAATAATAATTGGATAAATAATTCCAAAAACAAGAACAATTAATTTTCCACGTGAATGACTTTTTATTCCAAACAAGAATGATAATCTCCTTAGAACAATTTCTTGACATTAACTGGTCTGTCAGGATGCCATCTCCTGATATGTCTATAAACATTGGACGATGAATTATCCTTCTTGGGGCAATAAGGACAAGCGAACTTGAGGGTCTGTCCGCACTTGTGTCTGACTAAATCCCACATTCTCCTGAATCCGGCATCACAATGAGGACACAGATAAGTTGTAGCTGAAGTGATGTCCGGCCAATGTCTCCCACCATCTGCAAATAAATCCACCAAATCATTACTCAAAATTCCAACTCATCATTTCAACGTAATACAATGCGTGGGTGATACATTCTTACGGGACAGTGATAGAAATAAATAAAAAATCTTCAAGATGCACAATACGATGGAATTGTTGAGGTATCACACGCGTTTATTAACATCAAATATCCCAAAATGACATTATCCAATTTCTCAAAATAAATAAAAAAGAACTATTAAAAATGAATGGCTAATTTTTGTGAACAATCACGGGTAGACCGTCATGCCTCATTCTAATGTGTTTGTAGACGTTTGAAGAGCACTTGTCCTTTTTATTGCAATACGGACACTTGAATCTTGGCTCTTTGCCACAGTCGTATTTCAGATGTGTCTGCAATGTTTTCTTGTAAGTGTAGCCAGCATTACATCTTGGACACTGATACGCCATTTTAACTGGATTCCAAAGTGGACTTTCCTCTCGATTACCATCTAGAAACTCCATACTTGTCCTTAGTACATCGAGAAGGCCCCCATCGTGAAGTGGTGGTAGCCTTAGAGAACCTGTGTAACAGTGAGGAAGAACGACCTGGTTAGATCGAATACACTAATGGCAGTGATTTATTCAGGCATACAAAAAACTAAACCAGAAGTCATTAATTCAGTTTCATCTAGCGATAGCGAATAATCACTTGGGAATGATACAAAGGCAATTATCAATGGATTAGGAAAGAGTATTCAATTTTTATTCATTCACTAAAACTCCAATAATAATTTTTTCAATGCTCGAGGGTCAGTAGAATTTAATGCTGAAACCCTGTTGTCCTGGATGCCATCTTGCCACGTGTCTTCGTATGTTGAATGCTTTCTTGTCCTTTTTATCGCAGTATGGACAGCCATAACGGGGATCACGACTGCACACATATCTGTAGTGCATTTCCACGGCATTCTTCGTTTTGAAGCCCTTACGACAGGTGGGACAGCTCCATGGTCCCCTGAATTTAGGGGGAACGATTGAGATCTCTGAAAATTCAAAAGATTCGTTAGTCAATCTATTCACGATGAATTCTTTATTAATGACAAACGAAACAAGAACACCAAACGAGTGAGAATAGTCGTGAATAGAAATATTGAAGATTAATGTTGGGAGATATTAATGATATTTATTTATTTTCAATCATGAGGAATGTGTCTCGGTACGAGATGAACGAATACAATTGGATATTGAGTCAATGAGTTGCACTGGCATGCCAGTGTGACGACTCCTGACGTGTCTGTACACATTGGATCTGATCTTCGATGACATATTGCAGTAGCGACACTTGAATCGAGCCTCTTGCTTCCCCGAATGCCACCGGCCCACGTGTCTTCGTATTGTGACGAGTTTCTTGTCCTTTTTGTCGCAGTAGGGACAGCCGTGAAGGGTCTCCTGACTGCAATTATATCTGCAGTGCATCTCCACAGCATTCTTCGATTTAAAGCTCTTGCGACAGGTGGGACAGCTCCAGGTTCTCCTGAATCTAGGAAGATCTATTGGGGTCTCTGAAAATTCAAAAGACTGGCTGATCAATCTATTCACGATATATCCGTAATTAATGATAAACGAAACAAGAACACCGAACTTTGGGAGATATTAACGATATTTATTTATTTTTAATCATGAGGAGAGTGTCTCTGTACGAGATGAACGAACACAGTAGGACATTGAGTCAATGAGTCGCACTGGCATCCCAGTGTGACTACGCCTGACGTGTCTGTACACGTTGGATCTGATCTTCGACGACATGTTGCAGTAGGGACACTTGAATCGAGCCTCTTCCTTCCCCGGATGCCACCGGGCCACGTGCCTTTGTATGTTGACGAGATCCTTGTCCTTCTTGTTGCAGTAGAGACAGCCATGATAGAATTCCTGACTGCAATCATATCTGCAATGCATCTCCACATCATTCTTGGATTTAAAACTCTTGTGACACGTGGGACAGCTCCAGGTTCTCCTAGGAAGATCTATTGGGATCTCTGAAAATTCAAAAGATTTGCTAGTCAATCTATTCTGGACAGATCCGTCGATAAAAGCAAACGAAATTAGAATACCAAACGAGTGAGAATAGTCGTGAATAGGAATATTGAAGATTAATCGCGGGAGATATTGATGATATTTATTTATTTTCATCGTGAGGAATGCGGATTTGTACGGGACGAACGAATACAGTTGGATATTGAATCAATGAGTTGCTCTGACACATTGGATCTGATCTTCAATGTGGATTCGATTCCACGTGGCGACCACGTGGGATTTTATTTCGACAAATGTCTGTTTCCTTTTGTTACAGTGGAGACAGACAAAATGGACTTTTCCACTGCAATTCTTTTTGCAGGATGTGTCCACAGCAAGTACTTCAGTACTCTCTTGGATGTAGCGGAAGCTGTTGTATTCTCTGAAAATTCAAAAGATTCGTTAATCAATCTGCCCATCGAAATCAATAATAAATACCCATCGAAACCAATAATAATCGAAACAACAACACCGAATAATCGTGAAATTTTGAAGACAAATGTTGACCGCCGCCGATGGCTGTGTGATTAGTGTGGGATTGGTATGAGGGAGATAAGGATTAAGTTGATAAATACATACAAATTGATAAATTGCACTGAGAAAAAAATTACTTTTGCAAAGGTGTCATTTTCTTGGGAGAAGAATTAATTTTTTTAGGAGCGTATTTCTCCAACTCAGTGATTCCCAGGTGGTGCAGTCCATCTCCAAATATTACAACTATGTTGAATTATGAGATACTTATGCTACACATGACCTTGAACGGACACCTTTCATAATTTTTTTTTTTTTTCAAATTCGAGATTTTTTTATGTAAAATAATTTGGAATAATTTTGAATGTTGATAATTGTTAGTTGAATTCATTCAAGGTCATGTGTACCATATAATCATCCCATGTGCTCCTAAAAAAATAAATTCTTCTCCCAAGAAAATAATTCATTGACAAAAGTAATTTTTTTCTCAGTGTGACACTGAATCTGGAATCTCAATTGAGGTATTCCCTTGTCCTTTGGCGAATGCGGTACAGGGGGTTGGTGGTGGGAACGGAACAAATCGTAAAAACCCGAAAGAGTATACAAGAAGAAAACATTTTGGAAGGCAGATGTTCCAATATCAATTGCATTTATTTATTTTCAGTCTTGAGGTGCACTGGCATTCCAGCATGATGATTTTTCACGTGTCTATATACATTGAATTTCCTCTTAGATCTCATGTTACAATAGGGGCACTTGAATTTGGGCTCTTGATCATTGCTGAAGTACTTGATGGCCGATAACTCCTGGCCGGGATGCCACTTGGCCATGTGCCTTCGAATGTTGTTGGCTTTCCTGTCCCTCAGGTTGCAGAAGGGACAGCCGTAAGGAGACTCTCGATTGCATTCATGTCGGCTGTGCATTTCCGCAGCCTTCTTTGAGCTAAAGCCCCTGCGACACACGGAGCAGTTCCACGGTCTTCTGAATTTAGGGGGGGCTATTGGGATCTCTGAAAATTCAAAAGATTCGTTACTCAATTTATCCACGACCCTTCGAAATTGATGATTTTTACAATCAGAAGACCAAAAGAGTGGAGGGAAATTTATGAGATAGATGTTGAGAATTTTAATATCATTTATCTATTTTCAGTCTTGAGGTGTACTGGCATCCTAACGTGATGATTTTTCACGTGTCTGTATATAACACATGTGATGATTTTTCAATTGATAATTTTTTACGTGTCTGTATACATTGAGTTTCTTCTTAAATCTCACGTTACAATAGGGACACTTGCATTTAAGCTCTTAATCACTGCTGAGNGATCATTGCTGAAGTACTTGATGGCCGATAACTCCTGGCCGGGATGCCACTTGGCCATGTGCCTTCGAATGTTGTTGGCTTTCCTGTCCCTCAGGTTGCAGAAGGGACAGCCGTAAGGAGACTCTCGATTGCATTCATGTCGGCTGTGCATTTCCGCAGCCTTCTTTGAGCTAAAGCCCCTGCGACACACGGAGCAGTTCCACGGTCTTCTGAATTTAGGGGGGGCTATTGGGATCTCTGAAAATTCAAAAAATTCATTAATTACTTTATCCCCAACCCTTCGAAGTTGCTGATATTTACAACCAGAAGATCAAATGGGGGATGAGAAATTAGCAAGTTAAATGTACGAATATTAATATCATTTATTTCAATCATGAGGATTTCAATCACGAGGATTTTCCCTCGGCAGAAGCATATCGAATACAATTGGCTGCTAAGTCAATGAGATGTACCGACATGCCAGCGTGACGATTTCTCACGTGTCTGTACACATTAGACCTGATCTTGGATTTCATGACGCAATGGGGACACTTGTATCGTAGCTCTTGAACCGAGCCACTGAACTTGATGATTGGCCCCTGCTGTCCCGCATGCCACTGTACCATGTGCCTTCTCACATTGAAGACTGTGCTGTCCTTTTTGGCGCAGAATGGACAGCCGTAAAGCTGCTCCTTGTGGCAGTCGTATCTGTAGTGTATCTCCACACCACTTTTCGATTTAAAGCTCTTGCCACATGAGGGGCAACTCCAGGCTCTTTTGAATCTAGGGGGATCCCCCGGTACCTCTGAAAATGCACAAGATTATCTGATCAGTTATCTCGAAAAGCTGAAGATTGAGAGGGAAAAAACCAAAAACATCAAACGAGTGCAGAGAAAATCAGAAGATAGGAGTTGAGGAGTATTAATGACATTTATTTAATTTCTTCTGGAGGTATCTCCTCCGGAGATGCGTAACGTATACAGTTGGCTGGTACATCGATGAGGTGAACCGACATCCCAGCGTGATGATTCCTCACGTGTCTGTACACATTGGATCTCTTCATTGAGCTCATGGCGCAGTAGGGGCACTTGAAACGAGGCTCTTGGCCACTTCCGTGGAATTTCATGAATGAACACTGCTTTCCCGGGTGCCACTTTGCCACGTGTTTTCGTATGTTGTAGGATTTCTTGTTCTTCGTCTCGCAGTAGGGACAGCCGTAGAGGGGCTGGCGATTGCAGTCGTTTTGGTAGTGCGTCACCGCAGAATTCTTTGATTTAAAACTCTTGCGACACGTGGGACAGCTCCAGGGTCTCTTGAATCTTGGAATTGCTATTGGAATCTCTGGAAATTCAAAAGATTTGGGTTTGAAATTTAACGACGAATGGAATTGCTACACCGAACGAGTGCAGTGAGAAGTGATGATGAATTTTGGAAAATACAGTGGACATTTATTACGAAATTGTTGAGGGTGAACCCAGAGGAAAGGTTTATTGGAATTAAATTAACTTTATTTGCTGTTGACACAGCTTTTGTTCAAAGTTTAACTCGATTTTTATTTTTATTTTATTTAGATCAAATATAAGGTTTTTTTTTCAAGTAAATTAAGCTTTTCTTGATCAAAATGATGACTTTATTTATTCAGACTTGATTCTTAATTCTCTTTTAGAATGAAATATCTCGTTTATTTAATTCTAAAAAATAATTAATTTTAAATTATTGCGTTATTTTACTATTAATTGATTCAAATGCGTCATTTCTCTGGGTGAACACACTTCTGAAAATTGAAGAAAATCACAATAATCGACAACAAAACAGGTGAAAATGACCATAAGTTAAATGTTGGATATTAGAAAAATCAATGAAATTTATTTATTAATCACTCATGAGAAAACCGCCCCTTTGCGAGCATAACGAATACAGTTTGTTGGTAAATCAATGAGATGCACCGGCATCCCAATGTGTCGATTTCTAACGTGTCTGTACACATTTGACACCTCCTTAGACCTCATATTACAATAGGGACACTTAAATCGAGGCGCTTGGTTGCAACCGTACACCAAGTGTCGACTCAAATTGTGTTTCGATGAGAAGGCACTGGGACAACTTGCACACGCAAATTTTTTATCCAGACGAAATCTCCTCGTAAATTTTTGCTCTGAAACACAAAATTTTGATATGTATTTTAGTTTCGATGGACTTCATTGTTGTCGTTTCTATTGATTATTGTGAGAAAAAACTCATGCAGAATGTTATGTGGTTCAGTGAACATTGGAATTAATCTAGTCTAACGGTAATGAAGAGGTCATTCTGGGAAATTCCATTGGAGGCGTACATCGTGGGGGTTCCTCTTCACGACTAATCACCCAGGTGTCGGCCTCGTAGACTCTGAAAATGTACGAAAAAATATGAGATAGCGAATATAAACAAGTCCAACTTACTCATCCGCTGCAAATAATGAATAATTAACGAAGAAAAAATTCTTTAATGCTGTCGCCTTCGAATCTTCAATGTTGATCTTCACTTGACGATAAAATAACTTCATTGAACTTCAATACACCGAATAAATAGAATTGTGCAGGTGCTACGAGGTTCACTTGATCCACGAACTCCCAGAGTTCACGATTTTGTCATTTTCGAATGTGCACTGTCATGAGTGCAATAAAAATAGCAATTTGAAACAGAAAAAAACAATTTGTTTGCTCTGAAACTTCTTGTTTCTATTGATTATTCTAGAAAAAAAAATCATGTAGAATGAAGAAGTAATTCTATAGACTTTCATTGAAGACGTACGCCCTCAGGGCTCCTCTTCACGAATAATTCCTCATCAGAGACCTTCGTAGACTCTGAAAATGCATGAAAACCCATTAGATAACGAATCTTAACAAGTCAAACTTACTCTCTCCCTGCAAACAATAAACAATTAACAAAGAAAAACTCTTAAACGCTGTCACCCCCAAATCTTCAATGTTGATCTTCATTTGACGATAAAATAACTTTCTTTTATTAAACTTCAATACACAGAATAAATAGAATTGTGCAGGTGTTATAAGGCTCACTTGACCCACGAACTTCCAGAGTACGCGGTTTCATCACTTTCGATTGTGCACTGTCACGAGTACAATAAAAATAACGAGTGACAACTCAGTCTAGTGCATATGTACCCTATCAGGCTTGAAACATGGCATTTGCTTGTGAACACGTCTCACGTGTTTATAAATATTCGAACTGTATTTGGATCCGTAATCGCAGTAGGTGCAACGAAATCTCGTCTCGTGGAATTCACAGTGCGCCTGGTAGTGACGAAGCATGCAATCCTTGGAGAGAAAACTTCTCGTGCATCTTGGACAGTTGAATCTTCCATCTGACTTCGATGGATATCCTGAAAGTAATACAAAACATCATTAGAATAATCGTCTCCACAGGTTCCTCTCCCTTGGATGTCCAACGAACATTAAACAATTCACGAGTAAAAATTCGTGAATAAAAAAAACAAAATTAATCGTCAAATTCGTAAACGAAATCGTGAACTCATAATTGGTTTATCGAACGAGTGTGGGCCAATGTGAGAGGCGTGAGGAAATACAAAAAGCCACCGCATGCGTTAGATTTATCGCAAACTCCAAGGTATATCCATGGAAACAATGTATTTCATGAATCTTCACTTATAAAATTATCGTTTCCACTGTGTCTTTGTCGAGATCATTTGCTCAATAGAAAAAACAATCACAATAGTCAACTCCATAACTTGAATAGTGGAAATTAGAACAGAGTTATGAGGCCGGTCTCGCGGCCCTTGTGCCTCAACCTGATGTGTCGATAGATCGCTTGAGTGTATTTGCTTTTCATCTCGCAGTGTGGACACTGAAATCTCGGTACCTCGACGCACTCAAGCCTGTGGTGTCTCACCATGCCCCCCCTTGTGCGGTAGACCCTCGAGCATTTGGGACAGTTATAGCCACCCTCGACAGCCCCCTGCTCCGAGGGAGCAAACACTTCTCCCTCTTTAGTACGATTTCTCAGTCCGGTTATCACGTACTCCTCTATGTCAATGTTATCTTCGTCACCATCTGCAACCATACGAAATGAATAATCAATTATTGATACGTCGTTTGGGGAAGATACATCATTCCTTCAACAGCAAGAGTATCAAGTGGATAGAGGGGATACACTGGTGAAAATTTTTTTATGAAATCTCGAGGAATTTCGTCAATGAGAGTTCACAATTTGATGAATAATTTATGGAAACTGCAAATTTTGGAATAATTATTCCATGGAATTGGTAAAAATCAGAAAATCACAGAATTCATTGAAATTAATGCTAAACTACCCAGGGGATTGCATACGAAATGAATAATCAAAGATTGATACATCTGTTATAACAAATTATCGGCTGAATTTTCGTGGAATCTATCCCAAAAAAGTAATTGAAAATGGAAAATTTTATTCAAGAATTAATAAAAATTATCAATTTCCGGAAAAATTGGGTAAAGACATCCTTGAATTCTCCATTCACTGCAAAAATGTTAGAATTTCATTGAATTTTCAGTGAACTTTGAAATTTCATAATTTTTCTCCTCTGAATCTAAATCATTGCGACTCTCACAAGAATTAATACTAAACTACCCCCGAAATTTCATTTTTTTCCAACAATGCAGATGATAAATACACGAATCAAATCATTCATCTTCATCCGCAGTACCAGTAGCTTCAGAATCCCTGTCACCTGCCCCTGCAATCACATAAAATTACAAATAAAAACACTGATAAGAGTAACATTCACAAAATTCCCGAACCAAGGACTAAAAACATGTTTCTGTCTTCACGCTCTCTTCTGCGCCTCCACTCCCGTGCCTGCAATCACAGAAAATGCTGGATAACAAAATATAAAAAACGCGTAAAAAATTCAAATGGAAACGATGAAGGGAATGAGAAAAAAAACCACGAACAACACATGAATCTTGATCTGCCCAGTTATCATAATTTATTCTTCTCTAACCATATAAACATATCCCCTAGTAACGCCTATTAACCGTCACCTCCCTTCCGGGATGAATTTTCCTGATGTGATTGTAGATGGAATGCGTCCACTTGCTAACGTAATTGCAGTACGGACAGCCATACCTCGGCAATGAATCGCACTCATATCTGTAGTGTCGATACATTGAATAACTCTGTGAGAAGGATTTCGCACACTTGGGGCACTGATACTTCCGTCCACCCTGGGCCAAACGTTTCTTCATTAGACACCGATGGAGTCGCCTCTGTGCAGCCTCTGAAATCAATGTACAATAAGTCAAAACAATATCATCACCGGCCAACGAATCCTCTAATATCCAGATTAATTATCATCTAGTCAATCCCTAAACGTGCATTTCTCGATGTACAATAACTCGATAATTTACAAGTTTTTATTGCAAATAGTAAGCTCGAGAGTTACATGATTAGTCTGAAGGAACTGTACAAAATAGAGGATATGATTGTGTTTTTGGTATCAGTAGAGTTTTTGGAGGGTGACGGGCTCGTTGGGATGGACGGATCTGACGTGTTGATAGATATTAGACGTCTTTTTGCTGCACAGGTGACAGTAGGGGCACTTGAAACGCGGCGCTTTGCCGCACTCGTAACGATGATGAGCGATCATGGTGTCGCGACGACCGTATCCACTGTTGCAGATGGGACAGTGAAATTTTCCAGTTTTTGGGTTCCAGTTGTTGTCAGACTCCACTAGTCTGTGCTTGGACCATCCCTGGGTGCTGTCTACGAGGCCTGAAAGTCATATTCAGCCGGTCAATTGATAATGATTACTCGAGTATGAGAGCTTATCATGCGGGGAAAGCAATCACAAGTGAGAACGTGTGGATTTTTTTTTTTTATTGAATGAAATCATTTTCCTGCAGGCGTTTCGCTTCCATCGGTCGTCGGTAGCTCGGGGGGAGTCGCTGATTCGATCACTAAAACTCAAAATCACCCGTTTATTTGAGGAATAAAATAATAGATTAAATATTCAATGAAAACTCGTGATGCGAATGCTTTAGATGTCTTTGATGGAGTTTTTTTTTTATTGACAGAAATCATTTTCCTACGGTTTCGAGTCCCTGATTCGATCACTAAAACTCAAAATCACCCGTTTATTTGAGGAATAAAATAATAGATTAAATATTCAATGAAAACTCGTGATGCGAATGCTTTAGATGTCTTTGATGGAGTTTTTTTTTTATTGACAGAAATCATTTTCCTACGGTTTCGAGTCCCTGATTCGATCACTAAAACTCAAAATCACCCGTTTATTTGAGGAATAAAACAACAGATTGAATATTCAATGAGAACTCGTGATGTGAATGCTCCAAATGTCTTTGATGATTTTTTTTTTTATTGAAAGCAATCGTTTTCCTACTGTTGTTTCTCTCCCATCGCTCCCCTAAGGAATTCCCCAATTCGATTACTAAAACTGGAAATCATCCTTTTATTTTTTTAAATAAAAATCTGACAACAAAAAATGTTTCAACAAAAATATTGAAAATCCAACGATAATTCATGATGACTTAATTATCTGGTAAGATTTGAACTTATGAAGGGTCCAAATTTCTTCGGAAACCTAACGCAATTGCAGTAAGTGTCATCCAAGGAGACAATAGCTCCAAAATGCTGTCTCTGTACGTGCCTCCAAACCGTGTACTTGCTCTTTGATCTCATATCGCAATAGGAACACTTGTACCTCAAATTTTGATTACAACCGTATTTCACGTGTCTCGATAGGCTTGTTCTCGTGGGAAATGAGCTCGGACAATTGGCGCAATAGAAAACCTCCTCGTAAACCGTATCACCAGGAATAACAACTGAAACATAAAATATTTGAGACAATATCGTTAGAAATCAATAATCAAATGATGATTAGCGGATCGGGAACTATTGTTTTCCCCACAATTTTCGTTATATTTTGTAAAAACGCAACGTTAATAAGAAGTAGATCCTAGAATACGACAATTCATGGATATTATTCCAGTGCGTTGATTCCTCACATCTCTGTACACATTGTACTTATCCTGTGACTTCTTCATATCACAATGATAACACTTGTACAATAGGTATCATCCAAAGAGACAATAGCCCCAAAATGTTCTCTGTAAATGTCTCCAAATCATGAAGAACACTTATTCTTCAAACTTTGATTACAACCGCATTTCACATGCCTCGATAGACTTGTTCTCGTGAGAAATGAGCTCGGACAATTAGTGCAATAGAAAACCTCCTCGTAAACAGTATCCTGAGAAATATCAGCTGAAACATAAAACATTAGAGACAAGATCGTTAGAAATCACCAGTCAAATGACGATAAATGACTCACGAACTATTGTTTCCCACACATTTTTCGTTATATTTTATAAAAACGTAACATTAATAACATAGTAAATCCTATAGTACGACAATTCATGGATTCTGAACATTGGGTCGAATGTATATTCCACATTTCTTGGCATAACGCGTACAATTGCTGTACATATCGGTGAGGCTGACCACCATTCCATGGTGCTGATTCCTCACATGTCTGTAGACATTGTACTTATCCTGTGACTTCATATCGCAATAAGAGCACTTGTATCTGAGCTCCTTCGAGCAACCGTACTTGACGTGTCTAGTGAGATTGTGCCTCGATGGAAAGGAACTGAGACATCTGTCGCAGAAAAATCTCGACTCGTACATTCGGTTTCTCTTTCTGTACCTCCTCTTGACTGAAACAAGAAAAAAACCAAGAGATTCTGATCAGTCCCAACTGCTCAATAGCCATTGAAAACATGTATTCAGTGCAGTTAAAATTGTTACACCAATGAACAACCAATGGAGCAATCCACGAATGAAAGAAAAACTATTAAATAAAAAATGCAGTTAAATTTATTATTTGTGATTTACAAAAAATTCCTATTGCTCCTCGTAACGATTTGTATCAACTAGCTCGATTACGTATACTTCAGAGCCCTTGTGTACCCTGTTGATGTGCTTTCTAATATCACTCTTAACTTTACAACAGTAATCGCAGTATGGACACTTGAATCTTGGCTGTTGGCCGCATGCATTTTTAACGTGCCATGTCAGGCTTCCCTTCCAGTAGAAACTACGGTGGCAGCCCTCGTTGGGACATGTGAAGATGTAGTTGCTTCTGGCGCGTGCTGTGAGATTTCTCGGTCTACTTCTCGGTGGATGAGGGAATTCCGGCTGCGGTGGCCCCAGTGGATCCTCATTCTGCCAATTATAATCCTCTGTAACAATTTATCAGGAGTTAGAGTGATAATCAATCTATTGGGCTATTCAACAATTGAGTGATCAATTTCGAGGATATTCTCCATCACCAATTATTGAACTCCATACAGACATCTACAACGGGTGGATAGGAAGGAGTGTCGGGAGAAGCAAAACCGAAAGAAAAAATTGAGACAATTATTATTCAGTTGAAACAATTAAATTACGATAACTCTTGCTTCCCACTCGGCATTCGTTTTTACATGTCGTCGATTACAATTTATTCTGTCGTGTTCGATACATTAATGGGGAGAAAAATGTCGATCCTCGGGGCTTCTTGATGGATTCATTGATAATGTTTATCGTGTAGATATGTCGTCCTTTGTGGGCTGTCCTAGTGAGTCTGTAAATATCACTAGTACATTTTTATTGATAAAAGCGGAATGCACACGTGAACTGGGGCCTCTTTCCACGAATAGAACGAAGATGCTTGTTCAAATTTGTTTCATGTTTGCATTAAAGTTTCAAATTCCGGTTGTGGAAGAGCCAGTGGATCCTCATTTTGCGAATTATAATCCTCTGTAACAATGCATTGGAATTAGAGAGATAATCTATTGGACTATTCAACAATTGAGTGATCAATTTCGAGAGTATTCTCCATCACCAATCATTGAACTCCATACAGACATCTACCATGTGTGGATAGGATTGAGTATCGAAAGAAGTAAAACTGAAAGGAAAAATTGAGAAAATTATTATTCACTCGAAACATTAAATTAAATTACGATGACTCTTGCTTCCCACTCTGCACTCATCATTTACATATCCTTGATTACAATTTATTCTCACGTCTTTAATACATTAATGAGTACAAAAATTACGATCCTCAGGGCTTCTTGATGGATCCATTGATAACATTTATCGCGTAAACCTGTCGTCCTTTGTGAGCTGTCCTAGTGTGTCTGTAAATATCACTAGCGCATTTTGATTGATAAAAGCAGAATGCACACTTGAACTGGGGCCTCTTTCCACAAGTATAACGTAGATGCCTGTTCAAGCTCGTTTTGTGCTTGAACGAGCGCAAACACGATGGACAGATATGCTCACTTCCGTTTTTAGCTGTGGGATTATATCCACGATCTGCAAAACAAGAGGAGAACAATCGTCAGTTGTGAAATTCATGATTAATCACTCGCCAAAGCACATGCAAAAATGAAATTTAATAATGAAATCATGAAATTAAAATGGGATTGAAACAAATAAACGGACTCTCGATGAGTGGTAATCAATGTCTTTAATAACTAAGAGTAAACAATATTGCAGTCTCTTTACAATTCATCAGTTAGCAGCCGGATTTCTTTCTCTTCGCTTCGCAAACAACCCCGACGATTTTATTATCAATAACGTCGATGGCATAAGTCTCGCAGTTAACGTGACGTGTTCTTATGTGCTGTGTAACATTGGACGTTCTCTTGTAGAGTAAATCACAGTAAGGGCACTTGAATCTCGGCTGTTGTCCGCACTCGTACTTCAAGTGTCTCGTTAAACTGTAGCTGTGACTGAACGAACTGCCGCACAAACTTGGACAGACGAATTTCTTTACTGGCGATATGAGCTCGCAGGGTCCATTCTTGGTGTGTCTGAGAAGATACTCGCCAGTTTGATCTTGCAGGGACGGTAGATGATTATTATACAACTCTGGAAAATAAAGAATATGTCGAGTTAATGAGGTGTTGCCAATTCCATTCGTCATTTAAATTGTTAAATCGGTGAGATTCTTGTACTCATGCCTGTACTGAAGCAAATACATCGACTGATAGGCGATAATGAGGAGCATTTCAATGTGTAACAAAAGTTTATTATATTTTTTTTTTTTTTTCGAATCTGAGGATAACAAGTATGTGGATTATGTCGTCATGACTTTGGTGAGATTTTTCGAGTAGTCAACGGCGTAGGGATTGGGCTGCTTGTGCACTCTCTTGACGTGTACGTGAACGTTTGAGGCTCTCTTAGAGAGATAGTGACAATAGGGGCAGCCGAATCTGGGCAGTTGTCCGCACTCGTATCGCAGATGATGTCGCAGGGAGAAATCGTGACTGTAGACTGAGCTGCACTTGGGACAGGGGTATTTTCTCTTCCCGGAGGAGCCCTCCCTCTCGTTCTTTCCCGATTGACTCTTCCAGGAGCCAGAGAGTCGGGCCTCTGCTGAAACAAATAACGTCTCAATTCATCCATTTCTCTAAATTATCAGTCTGTCTCGTACAGTGATAAACGATGTGCATGCCTTAATCACTACTTAAAATAACCACTATTGCTATGTAAATCTGAAATTAAAGTGACATTTATTCATCATTGCGTACATGTGATGACACCAAGTAGAGTTATGAGTTAAGAGAATGCTATGGATTCGGGATCGCACACACTTGCGACATCGACAACGTAAACCTGAAGACCGGGATGGATTTTTCTAACGTGTGCACGAACATTTGACGAGTGCCTTGTCCGATAAACGCAGTAAGGACAATTGAAACGTGGCTGTTGGCCGCACTCGAACTTCATGTGATAACGCAGATTGTGCTGTCTGCTGAAGACACTTTGACAATTGGTACAGGGAAAGTGGGCTCTTGGGTCTCTCGCTTGAACACTTGGTCGACGACTGCGTCGTTGGGGCCAGCAAAGTCCCATTGTTCCCTCAATTTCACCTGCAATTTCAAGCAAAAGAGATTTGCATCGTTGGATTAGTTGTCTCGTCATTGCACTTATTGGTGAATAAAATTGAGTAAATTGTGAGCCGAGGTGGTGACTTAGTCTAGATTCCCCCTGCCCCCCCCCAAAAAAAAAAAATTACGGTACATTTTTGTGCATTTTTTTTTAAATCTTTATTTGATGTATTTCATGAGTAGTGTGTCGAGAACATAAACTCTCATCGATCTCTCGTCGTTGGGTCCTCGTTTGTGCATGCTTCTGATGTGCTGTTGTACGTTCCACAGTCTTCGCTGCCTGTGAGGACAATAGGGACAGGCATAACGCTTGGGTTTGCTACATGTATATTTGTAATGAGTGTCAAGACTGTGCTGGGACTTGTAGAGGAGACCGCAGCCGGGACACACAAAACGGTGATCCTCGAGGGCTTCCGCACTCGGTGGCACCCCTGAAAATTATTATTAAACGTTGAGCATTAGTAACGGATTTTTCAGGATTTAGGGATCATTATTTTTCCATTTAGTCTCAGCAGTTTTTTAGAGATAGAAATTTCAAGCGGATTCTTAGTTTATCAGTGAATACTCCCTGCGGTGGATATTGTTGGACACTACAACATAAATATTCATTAATGGGAGGTAACTATTACTCAGTGATTTGGGGGTGAAGATGATGAGAGGGGAAATGCAGAAACTTTCATGAGTCCAATTTTCTTCGAAAATCGTTTATTTCGTAAAAACTGTTTTCATCATGAATTCATCTTCATCTTCTGTTACTCGAGTCTCTCAATATCAATAAATTCTCAGAAATTATTAATAAATATTGAGCATTAGCATCAGATTTCCGAGATATCCTATTAATTATTTTCTCATTTAGCCTCAGCTGTTGGACACTACAACATAAATAATCATTAATGCAACGTTCATATTATTCATTGAATTAGGGGTGAGGATAAGACAGAAAATGCAGAAATTCCAAATTGACTTCCCTCGAAAATCGAATATATTTCATAAAGTTTGGCTTCATAATTTATAAATTTATCCTCATCTTCTGCAGCTCGAGTCTCTCAATATCAATAACATAAATTTCCGAGCCAGTGTGAACATTCCTGATGTGCGCCCTGACATTGGACGTCTTCTTGGACCGATATCCACAGTACGGACACTTGAATTTGGGAAGTCTTCCGCACTCGTTACGCAGATGCATCAGGAGATTGTCCCTCCTGTTGTACGCGCAGGAGCACTTGGGACAGGGAAATCTCTTGGGCTCTTCAATCCGTGGAATGGTCTCGATGGTGATGGCATAGGGATTGTCCCAGTGATCTGAAATATCAATACCCAAAGAAGTCAATCTAAAAATCCACTCACAGACCGAACAAACATTACAGAAACGAAATGTTAATAATTGCATTCACGAAAACAATCAACACCTGAAAATAACTGACTGAATTTTTGTCTTGTGGAGCTGATGATTCTTTTTATTTATTTAAAAAAATGTGAATTCAGCAGGGACACTGATACACATCATGCACGTAAACAGTTTCACCCGGATGCAATCGACGAATGTGTTTCTGTACATTTGACGTTTTCTTCGATACGAGCTGACAGTAAGGGCACTTGAATCTGGGTGGCTGTCCACACTCGTATCTCAAGTGAGTGGCCAGTGATCTTCTCTGTCCGAAGACACTTGTGCAGTTGGGGCACGGATACTTGGACTGAATCCCCGGATATTTAGTTATCAATCTGTCACCTGAAAAATCAAAGTCACTGGTCAATGGCCTGAAGCCTCTGAACACTTCCAAGGAAAATACATAACACAAGTCACTAATAAAAAATCAAATCAAAGAACAGTTCAGAAGTGATCTTCAGTAACGAGTTTTATTCAAGTCAAACAAGAGTCGATAAAACGCATTAATTCAAGTCCTCGCAACGTGTTTCTCTCCGTTATTAGCGTTAACAACGTAAACGGTCTCGCCCCTGTGCCTCGACCTGATGTGCCTGTAGAGACTGTAGACGACTTTGGACTTTTGTCCACAGTAGGGACACATGAATCTCGCCTCCTGTCCGCACCGGAACTTGAGGTGTCTCGTCAAATCAAAGAGATACTTGAAGTCTGCCATGCATTTTGGACAGGGATATCTCCCATTACTCAACTGATCCTTGCGATTTTTTCGTCTCGGGGGCAATGACTTTCCTGCAAACAAATTTGAAGAATATTCAAATGAAGTGGAGCACTCACTCGGGACTAATTCAACTCAACGATTAATTAATTCTATGGAACGAAAGCTCAGGGACAAGCATGCCACTCGTGAGGGGTCTCGTCGTGGAGAATTATTCGTAAAAGATGATTTTATTCACAGTTGATGAATTAACATGAACAAGTAGTAACAGACAAATTTTAATTAACAACGGGTTTATTAGCAGTATCAATCGCTGTAGAATATGGAGACTTCGAAGGGACACGTGGGGTGAAATTTTTTGAAATGGTATTTCATGTCCTGCAGTCGCTTGAGTACGATTCCGCAGTATGTGCATTGTCGCATTTTTCCACAGTTGTGACGTGTGTGATAATTGAGACATCCCTGTGATGTGAATGTCGCACGACAGTTGGGGCACTCCACTCTTG
Organism: Diachasma alloeum; assembly: GCF_001412515.2. Taxonomy (NCBI): domain Eukaryota; kingdom Metazoa; phylum Arthropoda; class Insecta; order Hymenoptera; family Braconidae; genus Diachasma; species Diachasma alloeum. The sequence continues at coordinate 826,808 of NW_021680373.1, forward strand.
ATTTCGCCAGCGGTGGCTTCCTCCGCGATATTATTTTTTTCGGATTGCGCTTGCGAATCCTTCGTCTGACATCTGGAAAAATAAGAATGAGTGAAATATAACGATCTCAGTCGCATTTTGCCCACTTTTTTTGTGATTGTTTATTAAGGCGAGGGGATAACTTAATTTTATTGGAGGAGGGGGTGCTGCTCCCGATGGCCCAGACACTTAGAAGCTTAGAGACGTCTTTATTGTTTTGAGAGGTGAATAACAAGTGAAATACGCGGATTACTTATCCTAGACGTCGTTGCTAGCCTCACACTACTGGTGATCAACGTTTCCGAATTTGTGAGTCGTTCAATTGGTAGTGAAAATCGCGGGTGAGGCTCGAGAGATTATTTTTGGGGGAAATAATTGCATAGATTGTTCAGTATAAAGAGTTTTATTTTTTATTTAACAATTTTTGGGGCAATGTATTGTCTATGAAACATGAAAATTGATCGATTTAATCTGGAATTTCAATTTCGTGAGGTTTTTACGAGGCACGAGACGGATGTTGTTCCTAAAAATGTCATTACAAAATGAGTGTATATTGTTCTCGATAATTCACGTGATTGCACAGAACATAAACCCAAAGTTTCATCGTATTTTCCTGGAAATGAACTGAAGAATTCGTGATTAACACTTCTAATTTCTTAAATCATTCAATTGATATTGAAAATTCCATGAACGAGATTATTGATTGAAATAATCGCAGATTATTCCAATCAAATGAAACGATTTTTTAATTCAACAGTTTTTAAGGCAATATATTGTCTATGAAACATGAAAATTGATCGATTCAATCTCGAATTTCAATTTTGAGGTTTTTACGAGCCATAAAATATAAACTAAAACGGCGGATCATAAATATAAACTAAAAATGCTGATAACTGGGTCCAATCTTGCTTTTGGAGTCGAATTAAAGTCCTGAACATTTCCAAATTCCGAAATCCTTCAACATTGAAAACAGCATAAGACAGATTATGATTAAAATAATCACAGATTACTCATCATAAATATTCTTCTTTATTCAACATTTTTTAGAGCAATATATGGTCAATGAAACATGAAAATTAATCAATTTAACGTGAAATTTGAACTCTGTGATGTTTTCACCAGCCACGAGACGAATGCTGTACCTGAAAATATGTCCATTGCCCTTTATTCCCAATAATTCACGTAACTGCACAAAATGTAAACTAAAGAATTCCAGCACTCGAGTTCATTCGTGCTTCTCGAATTTGATTTTATAGTCCTCTAAGTAAACTGGAGTCGTAATAGTCCTGTTAGGATTACAACTCCGTTTCAAATGATGCTTCAAACTCCTCGAGTATCGAAAGATCTTGCCACACTGTTCGCACTGCTGTATCTTCCCGCAGTCGTGTCTCACGTGTTCATCCAGGTGATACTTATTCTTGAATGAACTTCCACACTGGCTGCAGAGAAATTGATGCTTCATGGACAGAAAAGACGTGGACGCTGGATTAGCGATACAGTAAGAGCGCTGATGGCGCCTCAAAATGCCAACAGTCGCGAATACTCGACGACAGAATTCACACTGGCTCTCAGTCACTTCTGGAAGCAGGGATATATTGATTTCAGGTTCTGCTAGAGTATCTGGAACAGCAAGAAATCAGCGCATTCAGCAAAAAATATCAATCGTCTCTGGAAAAACGAATTTAAAAAAATAAGTGAATGAACACAATTAGTCAACACTGCAACGACATTAACTTCACAGCCCAATGAAAGAATCCTCCCGAATAGATTTCCCATTATAATACTTTTTATTAATCATAAGTTATAAAAAAAATCGTAATGTAATGCATGGATTGGAATTGTGAGATTATTTAGATTTTTTTGGATGGCAACTGCGTCGTTTGTGTGCACCGAGTCCCCCGGAAGTAGAAAAATTGGCTCCACAGTGGTCGCATCGGTGCACCTGTCCACACTCGCTCAACAAATGCACTTTGAGTATCTGATTTTTCATGAATCCGGCGCCACAGCGGTCGCAGATGAAGGGTTTGAGTGGCTCGAGTCCCAGCATTCCAACGACGTCCAAGAATTCGATCTCCGAGCGATCGAATAAGTCATCCTGCTGTCTGTTGACGTTAGAGGCGCCTGGAACAGATATCAAATTCTCTCTTACAAAAAAATTAATCAGTACTTCATCTACATAAACTTCACAGCTCAATGAAAGAGTCATCGTGAATTTATTTCCCATTATAATACTTTTCATAAATTGAAAATTATTTAAAAAATCGTAATGCAATGCGTGGATTACAATTCTGGGAGTATTTCGGTTTTTTGGGATGACAACTGCGTCGTCTGTGTGCAGCGAGTTCCCTAGAAGTCGAAAAAAGATGCCAAAACCTCTCTAAAAAAAAATCAACACTTCATCGACATTAGCTTCACAGTCCAATGAAAGAGTCATCGCGCATAATTTTCCCATTATAATTCTCTTTAATAACCAAAAATTCTTAAAAAATCGTAATGTAATGCACAGATTAGAATTCTGAGATTATTTCGATTTTCCGGAATGACAACTGCGTCGTTTGTATACAGCAAGTTCCCTAGAAGTCGAAAAAATATGCCAAAGTTTCTCTAAAAAAAATAAATCAACACTTCATCGACATCAGCTTCAGAGCGCAATGAAAGAGTCCTCCGGAACAGATTTCCCATTATAATTCTCTTTATTAACCAAAAATTATAAAAAAAATTGTAATGCACAGATCATAATTCAGAGATTATCTCGATTTTTGGGACAAGAGCGTTTGTGTATAATATCGAGTTCCCCAGGATTCGAAAAATGGCTCCACACAGCAGCTGATGCACTTGGCGTAGGTCTTTCTTCTTGAAACCGTCGCCACATAGTTCGCAGATGAAGGGGGATTCACGTGACATGACACTCATCATCGCAAAGAGATTCAAGAAGTCCATCTTAAAACGATGGGACCCGTCTCCGCCGTATCTATTGACATTCAAAGCCCCTGGAACATCCATCAAAGTCTCCGGTTAATTCCCAATCACCAGAATACCACCCAAAAATTGATTCAGTTAGTGCAATCATCAGATTAATGGACCACAAATATTTCGGAACTGATTGACATTAGGGCTGACATTTATTTACTTTTACAAAAATTTGGGTGGATTAAAGGTCTTCAACATTCTGCATCGTTTTCTGTGATGATAGAGTCCACTTCTCTGTTTGAATATGGCCCTGCAGTCCTCGCACTGATGCACCCTACCACAGTCATCGCGCACGTGTGCTCTGAGATTTGACATTCTGTTGTAACTCGCCCCACACCTCCGACAGTTATAATCATTTCCGGTTATCGTTTTGCCAGCCACTGATCGCTGATTGATTGAACGATTCCTCTCGTGCTCCGAGAGTTCAGGCGGATCTAGACACTTTTTATCGTTGTTACAGGGGTTGATCCACCGTTCTACTGTAACAAACAACGTGACAGCAGTCATTCAAACGGTTGACGAAGAACAGTTAATTTAATTGAATGCAAAATGGGGAAATTGCATGCTTCAACATCGGAATAAAGGAGACCACTAACTGTCATAAATATTTATTGCTCGGGGATTATCATTATCCATCACATCTGGCCTTGTGCTTCTGGAGGCTGTTCAAGTGATTGAATGTAGCGAAACACTTGTTGCATCTGTGAATTCTCCCGCAGTCGACGTTCATGTGGCGCGTCAGCAGGGCCTGATGCTTGAAACTCGCGGAACACTGGGTGCAGGGGAAGGGCTTGGGGTTCTTGAAGGCGCGCGAGTGGGGGTTCCAGTAGCAGGTGGATCTCATGTGCTTCTTGAGAATGTGGGGCTTCGTGTAAGCCGTCTTGCAGTAGATGCAGACGTACTGTCGCGCTGGGTCGTTCGGCACCCCCAGGGGATCTGGAAAATACAGAAATCCAGGAAATGGATGAATGGAAAATCCTGCGAGTGGTTTATCGGGTGATGGCTCATTCGGAAGGAACATTATGGTACATTATGAATTCATTCTTCTTCGATCGTCTTCATTCTCCGGGGAATAATGAATTGTCTGAGTGGGAATATGTGGTATACTTGGTGTGTGTTACGTAGGGACAATACTGTAGGGAAGTCGTAAATTAGGGGAAATGCAAAAAAAAAAGTTTTTTAAGGGAGTTGAAGAATTTGATTTAATTTAAGTGTTTGAGGGAATTTTAGATTCAAGCAATAGAAGAATTTTTAAAAAATTGAGGTAACCGTAGTTTACCACTTTGCTACAGAATAGAAATACTGGAACCTGTTCAATTTACCGCAATTGAATTCAGCGGCGAAGTGGTAAACCGAGACAAGTCGATTTCGACTATTGGCCAGTTTTTGACGAATATCTCGGAATCTAAAAGAGATAGAAAAATTTTTGTCATGACCTTTTCTGTAGAGCCAATTGAGATTTATAAAAAAGGTCATGAGCAAAATTTTGCCATCTCTCTTGGATTCTGAGATATTCATCAGAAACTGACCAAAAGTCAAAATCGAGTTAACCCAGTTTACCCCTTCGCTACTGAATTTCTGATGTCTTCAGCGGCCTCTTCGCTGTTTATATGATTTACCAAATACCTGGCAGTGCCAATTGATGCCAGGGGGTCTGAAAACAGATACATAAATGTGGAGATTAGTACTTAAACTCGCTCGCATGTGAGGATTCTAATCACTCGTCAACCCTCATGTTTCCTGCATAAATCCATAAAATGGATGAATGTAAAATCCTGTGAGTGTTCTATCGATTGATCTTTCATTCGAAAGGAACATTATATCACATTCTACCCCGATCGTCTTTATTCCCCACAAAATAATGAATTGTCTCAGTAATGAAATGAAATACAGAAAATGGTGTTTCGTTTCGTGACATCAAGGGATTCATTCTCCTCCAATTGCCTTTATTCTTCAGAAAATAATGAATTGTCTCCATAAATAATAAATTACATCAAGTCCAGGTGTGACTAATATACATTTGGTTTAGGCATCGGCCCCCAGGTCGATCCAACGCACCTCCAGGCCCTCGTGAGCCCTTCTTATGTGAGAATATGTGCTATACCTCATGTGTGTCACGTAGGGACAATAGAAACACTGGAACCTCTTTGGTTTACCGCAATTGAATTTCTGGTGTCTCCAAAGGCCTCTTCGGAGTTTATACGATTTACCACATCCCTGACAGTGCCAACCCGGTGCCAGGGGATCTGAAAACACATTCAGAAATGGGGGAATTAATATTCAAACCCGTTAGAAGCGATCTTGCGGAGGTCTTGCCGAGAATCTGGAAAATACAGAAATCCAGGGGATGGATGAATGCAAAATTCTCAGAGGGTTCTATCGATCGATCGTTCATTTCGAAGGAACATTATGGCACATTATGTCTTTATTCTCCACAAAATAATGAATTACCTCCATAAATAACGATTTTTTTACAACTGTATGGATCAGTAATGTACATTTGGCTCAGGCATTGGCCCCCAGGTCGATGCATCGGACCTCCAGACCCTCGTGAGACTTTCTTATGTGCGAATATGTGCTATACTTGATCCGTGTCACGTAGGGACAATAGAAACACTGGAATCTCTTCATTTTACCGCAATTGAATTTCTGATGTCTCCACAGGCATCTTCGGTGTTTATACGATTTACCACATATGTTACAGTGCCAACTTGGCGGCAGGAGATCTGAAAACACATACAGAAATGAGGGGATTAATTATTGGTTTTTATAGGTCGAATTGAATTAGTAACTCTGTGAATTTAATTCAGTAGCGAAGTCGACTTATCTCCCAGTTGAGTTTTTCAGGAATATTTCGGACTCTAAGGGAGATAGCGAAATTTTCGTAATAACATTTGTTGTAGCTCTCAATTGACTCTACAAAAAAGGTTATAACGAAAATTTTGCTATCTCCCTTAGATTCTGAGATATTCATTGAAAACTGGTCGATAGTCAAAATTCACTTGTAGCGTTTTACCACTTCGCTACTGAATTGGACGTCTCGATCTTTACTCTAATCCCGGCTGGCGGAGACTAACTTCAGAAAAATAAGGACCAGTTGGACCACTTGGAACGCATTTTCTCTTTGTTCTGTTTTGTTCATAGTATTCGTAGTCCCCCGTCATGCGGTCGTCACGTAATACACATTAGTCACAGTTTTAAGAACCTCAGTCTGAAGAATTTTATGTGGTGACACTGAAATGTGTCGAGTATAAAATTCTTCAGACTGGGTGAAGCGGAAATTTTTTCTCTCTAAAGTCTAATTCTCTTAGAATTTTTTTTTTTTTAATGTGTAAAGTTTATTCAATAACATCTCGATTTCGATCCACGAAATCCAACATTAATATTCAAACTCGTGCGAAGGGATTGGGATTGTTGAAGGCACGTGAGGGCTCCAATAACCCGTCGACCTCATGTGTGACCTGTAAAATACAGAAATCCAGGGGATGAATGAACGTAAAATCCTGTGAGTGATATGTCGATTGACCTTTCATTCAAAAGAAACATTATGGCACATGTTGTATTCATTCTTCTCCAATCGTCTTTATTCTCCACAAAATAACGAATTGCGACAAGTGTAATGTCAGTAATGTACATTTGGTTCGGGCATTGGTCCCAAGTCGATGCAACGAACCTCCAGACCCTCGTGAGCCCTTCGTATGTGAGAATATGTGCTACACTTGTAGTGCGTTACATAGGGACAATAGAAACACCGGAACCTCTTTGTTTTACCGCAAATGAATTTCTGATGTCTCCACAGGCATCTTCGAAGTTTATAGGATTTACCACACACCTGGCAGTCCCAACTTGGTGCCAGGGGGTCTGAAAACACATACAGAAATGAGGGGATTAATATTTAAACTCGCTCGAAGGGTTTGGGGTTCTTGAGGGCACGTGGGGGTTCCAATAACACGTGGACCTCATGTTTCTTCAGAATGTAGGGTCTTGTAGAGCATCTGGAAAATACAGAAGTCCAGGAGATAGATAAATGTAAAATCCCTTGAGTGCTCTGTCGCCTTATCTCTCACTCGAAAGGAATATTATGGTACAATATGACATGCATTGTCTCCAATCGCCTTTATTTTCCACAAAATAATGAACTTTTACATGTGTATGTGTCAGTAATGTACATTTGGTTCAGTCAAACGCCTCCAGGTCGATGCAACGGACCTCCAGACCCTCGTGGGCCCTTCTTATGTGAGAATATGTGCTACACTTGATGTGTGTTACATAGGGACAATAGAAGCACTGGAACCTCTTCATTTTACCGCAGTTGAATTTCTGATGTCTCCGAAGGCTTTTTCGGAGTTTATATGATTTACCACATACCTGGCAGTCCCAACTTGGTACCAGGGGGTCTGAAAACACATACAGAAATGGGGGGATTAATATTTAAACTCACTCGCAAGTGAGGGTTCCAATAATTCATCAACCCTCGTGTGTTTCTTCAGAACATGAGCTTTCGTGCAGACGTAAAACCTGTAAAATACAGAAATCCAGGAGATGGATGAATGCAAAATCCTCTGAATGATCTATCCATTGATCTTTCATTCAAAGGAACACTGGCACATTGTGGTATTCATTTTTCTCCAATCGTCTTTACCTTCCACAAAATAATGAATTTCGACAAGCGTAATGTCAGTAATGTACATTTCAGTAGCGAAGTGGTCAGACGGTTCAAGTCGACTTAGCTCTTAGCTGAGTTTTCGATGAATATCTCCAAATCTAAGGGAAATAGCGAAATTTCCATATATATTTTTTTTGAAGCTCTCAATGTGCTCTACCAAAAAGGTCATAACAGAAATTTTGCTATCTGCCTTAGATTGCGAGATATTCATTGATAACTCACGAATAGTCAAAATCGACTTAAACCGTTTAACCATTTCGCTACTGATTTGGTTTAGGAGTTGGTACCCAGGTCGATGCAACGGATCTCCAGACCCTCGTGGGTCCTTCTTCGGGCCATGGGGCTTCGGCCAAGACCTGTAAAATACAGAAATCCAGGGAATGGATGAATGCAAAATCCACAGAGTGATCTATCCATTGATCTTTCATTCAAAAGGAACATTACGACACATTATGCTATTCATTCATCTCCAATCGTCTTTATTTTCCACAAAATAATGAATTTCGACAAACGTAATGTCAGTTATGTACATTTGGCTTAGACATTGGTACCCAGGTCGATGCAACGCACCTCCAGGCCCTCGTGGGCCCTTCTTATGTGAGAATATGTGCTAAACCTGTAGTGCGTTACATAGGGACAATAGAAACACTGGAACCTCTTCATTTTACCGCAATTGAATTTCTGATGTCTCCACAGGCATCTTCGGTGTTTATACGATTTACCACACACCTGGCAGTGCCAACTTGGTACCAGGGGGTCTGAAAACACATACAGAAATGGGGGGATTAATATTTAAACTCGCTGGCAAGTGAGGGTTCCAATAACTCGTCAACTCTCATGGGTTTCTTCACAACGTGCTTTCGTGCAGATGTAAAACCTGTAAAATACTGAAATCCAGGAGATGGATGAATGCAAATCCTTCAAAAGGAACACTATGGTATATTGCGGTAGTCATTCTTCTCCAATCGTCTTTATTCTCCAGATAATAGTGAATTGCGACATGTGTAATGTCAGTAATGGTACATTTGGTTTAGACATTGGTACCCAGGTCGATGCAACGCACCTCCAGACCCTCGTGAGCCCTTCTTATGTGTGAATATGTGTTACACTTGACGTGTGTCACGTAGGGACAATAGAAACACTGGAATCTCTTTGTTTTACCGCAACTGAATTTCTGATGTCTCCACAGGCATCTTCGGTGTTTATACGATTTACCACACACCTGGCAGTGCCAACTCGGTGCCAGGGGGTCTGAAAGCACATACAGAAATGGGGAAATTAATATATTAAACTCGCTCAACCCTGCTTGGTCTGGAATAACGGGGAATGATGGGGTTTAATTGTCATTCCAGAGACCAGTTTCTTTTCGTATAAAGTGACTTTTAATTGACTTGTTCACACTTCTACAAAGTAAACACGCAAGCCAGGGTGGCGGAGGCGTATGTGCCTGTAGGTGTTAGTACGCTGTTTTGATCTTGATCCACAGTATGGACACTTGAATCTCGGCTCTTTTCCACACTCGTACTTCAGGTGTCGTGACATGTTGTTTGCTGCTGTGTAATTTCTACCACAACGGGGACACGGAAAGTGTCCACGACGGTATCGCGTCCTTCTGTCTGGTAACGACCAGTGATTGACTGAAAAATCGTAATCTGGAATTTAAAGAGAAGGCGAGCGTCAGGGGTGATTGGAGAACTGGGGACGGGGAGAGTCTCTATCACAAGCAGGCCAACGATAATAATGCAAAGTAAGACGATCAATTGCGGTAACTAATTAATGAGTCTTCTAATTTGTTTGGGGAATTTGGCTATCGAGTTTTCCTGGGAGTCTCGATTTTCATTCATTTGTATTTTTTAGTGGATCATCTTCTGTTGTTTAGTTGGAGTTCAGTTCTTTGGTGTCTTTTTCAACTGGAATTCACCTGGAGGAAGGGGGAAGGGGAGAATTTAATGAAAGAAGAGGTTTCGAGTTCAATAAATTTATTTAGTCACAAAATTCAACTTCACAAAGTCAGTTTCATTATTTAAAAAACAGTAGAAAAGTTACTGTACATCGTCGACCAGAATTTCATTGCAATTGCCTTTTCAAAATTCCAGATTCAACTGGTATATCATAGCATAAATATAGTATCTCGTTGTAGAAAATTCCCCTGAATTGTTCGTATTCATCTAGACTTTGTTTAAACTCTCAACTAGTCAACAATCCGATTATAAAATTATATATCAAACGTTATATTTGGCATCTTCTTTTGGCAGTTGGTTATTCTAGATTTTAGTGAATCTCTTTGGTTCTGAGATTTGTCTCGTTTCCAAGAATAATTTGGGAGAGAATAGGGAAAACTCAACTTCAGTTTCTTAATGATCTACACGATATTTCGAAATTTTCCTGAATTCTTTTTTTTTTGCAAATTGCAATTGCAAAAATGTTTACTCGATATCTGTCCCAAGTTTTGAGATGTTTTTCATCAATCGTTCGATTTCGAACTGAAATTGACTTTTCCCCCTGAGCAATTTATTTTGTCACCAATTCAGTAGAGAAACAACAAAACCGTTCAAGTCTATTTAGGCTTGAGTTCAGTTTTTGAGAAATATCTCCAAATCTAAGGAAGATAACGAAATATTCGTAATGACCTTTTTTGCAGCCTTCAATTTGCTCTACAAAAAAGATCTTGACAAAGATTTTGCTATCTCCCTCAGATTCCGAGATATTAATTGAAAACTGGCCAGTAGTCAAAATCGACTTGAACCAAGGCTCTTCTCTGCCCCCCAATGACTATTTAGTCACAGTGCCACCATGAATATTGAGGATGTGCTGCTTGAGATGATCCGGACGACAGAAGTATTTTCCACACAACGTACAGGTGAAGGTGTAGCGTGATCCAAGCCCACCGCACTCGTACCTTGAGTGACGAGTCAGTGAGGAACGAGAACGATAGCCACGTCCACACATGACACACCTAAAACGCAGCTCACCGGGTGAACCAACGACCTCCACAACACCGGGACTCGCTGTAATCACACAGGGAGGAGTCTTTTACATATGAGTTCACGCGCCGCTCATTTCACCGCAGTTTTCACGAACAATTGTTGCCGAAAGCGCGCGTTCAATCACACTAAACCCACGATAAACAAAAGCTAATTAGAAAAGCCCAATGATTATTACAACCCAATGATTTTTTCCCGCACTGATAGAAATTCATCATAAAATTCATTAGCGAAGCGGTAAAAACGTTTTTCAACTCAACTCCTGAGTTTTTGAGGAATATCTCCGAATCTAAGAGAGATATAGAAATTTTCCACTGGAACTTTTTTGTAGCTCTCATTTTGCTCTACGAAAAAGGTCCTTATAAAAATGTCTCTATCTCCCTTAAATTCCGAGATATTCAACGAAAACCGCCAACGAAAGTGAATTAAATCGTTTTGCATCACTTCTGCTTTAATTACTCTTAACGAGGCTTCTCAATTATTCACAACATTGGTTAACAGTTGACGAACGGCGTCAATAGTTGCGAAGCCTCAACAGTAATTAAATCATTCAATCAGTGCACTAGCATTATTCATTGAAGCTTCAAAATATTTTCTGAGGACTCTGCACTCTCACAATTTCTAATGCCTCATTATCCAACTTTGAACATGAATTCTAGACATTGTATCTCAGATACTCTGTGCAGAGTCTCAAATAATCCAGGCTGTTATTTACATGCTGTCCCAAATGTAAAAATTTCAATATTTCCGTATTAGTTTAAACTTTTGTACATTATTCTTTGATGAGTCCAACCCAACGTAAAAGATGCCTCCTTGTGGTCCTCTCTCAGCTCCATAAAAATGCACTCATCCCTCATTCACACAAGACTGGTTATAATCATGAAATAAATTACCCCGATTACTTTGAATGATTGTTTATTCATCAATAATTCTCCATCTGAATGAACTGATGCTACTCTAATCTTCACAAAAAAGCAACGGTCGAACCCACCTGGTGTCTAATTACCTCCGATCACAATGAATAATTAATGATTTTTAAAAAAATGACTCTATCGTTTCCAAAATTTATAGAGGACTCTTACGTCCTTGACTGTGAGTTGATTGCGTAGCTGGACAAGTGGTGTTGTAGGTGGGGTTGAATGATTATCCCCAGCTAGACACTCTGTGATGTGTCGTATCAAGCCACCTCGATATTTGTAGCTTCTTCCACAGCTCGGGCATACGAGCCTTCGATAATCAGCCATTGGATGACTGTTGACTGGATCTCTGGTACCGCCAGCTGGAAGCATCCACCAGTAACAAATCACCCCGAGGATAATTCCAACTAATATCAAAACTCTATTCCAACAAATAATCTGATTGAAAACCCGACCATTTATTATATACCAAAGACCCCCCGAGAGATTTACAAAACCTTTAATTATCTCATAATTAAAAAAAAAAAAAGTATACCAATAGAACAGAAAAGCCCGAGGTGCGTCATCCCGACTTCCATCGGCAAAGATCAGAGACTAAGTATCTTGTGATTGAAAAAAAAAAAAATCAAGCCAATTATTGAATTGAGAGACGATCTAGGATCTTGGCTGGTGGAGTTGTCCTGGGATGTCCCCCCGTTAGTATCTCTGATGATCAATCGAACAAAATCTAGCCAATGAAAATGCGCAACGACCTCCAGTCGATGTATTGCCCAGTGTTAGAAGCGATGATGGACCTGAAAAGCTCGGGGAGGGCAGGTGAATTGATGAAGAATAAAATCATTTGCTCTTGGTAAATTCGTATTTATTCAATATTTCTCTTTCTATCCATCGATTTTTTCCAGTCAGTGAAGGTCATGGTGGCGAGATTCCAGGCGATGAGGAGTAATTACAGAGTAATGAAGCGAGTGAAACGATTATTTCATACATCCAGCTCTGAGCAAATCCCCGATCGATCGATTGGGTCCGATCAACATTGCATTAACGAAATGACAAACTCGACAAATTCATTCTATTTTTCGAATGGAAAAAAAATCTCAAAATGCTTTTGACGGCTTTCATCAGAGCTGCAGGTAATCATCTACTTGCTGACTTTGAATCCATGTACGTTGATCATATGCAAAGTCATCGTAGAAGTGTAATAAACTTTGTATGGACACATGGTACACTTAATCGTTGGCTCCTTGCCACACTCAACCCTCTGATGACGTCGCAGTGAGCTGTATCTTTTGTAAATCCGACCGCAACGATTGCACGCCAGATTTGGCATTTCCCACACATGCGAGGCTGGAAAAAGCAACTGGGTGTGATTTTTCAAGAGCCGAGAGAGTGAGTGAGACACTACTTGGAACAGCATTGCTTCAATCTTATATTTTTCCTCATTCAACTCGGTTAATTTTTATTCAGTGACTTTGTGGGAATTGACACAGAGGGTAATTGGGTAACTGGAGATTTATTCAGCGGTTCGCAAGTGAATAGCACAAGAGAGCGTAATTCATGAATTATCATTGGTTTGATTTATTTAACATCAGTTACATGTGATACATTATCATTGGATTTCATTTCCCCCCACTCGCGAATCACGAATAAATTGTGCCGTTTTGAAAAGAAAAAAAAAATGAATAAACTAAGATAACAAAAATTTGTTGGACATCACTGCAACGCATGCCTGGTTAACTCTATTTATTTTATTACTTGAAATGGATATCTTTAATAGCATATTAACGGTAATTGTGGTTGAAAGACAAGAAAATACCTCAGGTTTTATTACATTAGATTTGAATCGGTTTAAGCGGCTTCGTGTGATAATTACTTCGTTTTATTAAATTATTACCGAGGGGGGGAAGTGATTGAAACCGATAATTCAGCTGCGTTTGGCGGTACACATCGCCTTGCGCAATGTCTCATACAAGTACGAAAAGTGGGTGTTAACCAAATGCAGCGAAATTGTATTATTCAACGGTGAAAAGGGAATTTTCGACTGAGAACTCTACATCACCATGTAAAATCAACTTAAAACGTTAATGTAAATGCCAAAATAACGAGTAATAAATGAATATTGTACATTACATTTGACGTGATGTAGAGTTCTCGGATGAAATGGAGAATTCGTTGACAGTGTCTTTTTCCCATGGAACGTCGGGAAATTCCCAGAGGTGCGACGGTGAAATCTCGGGTGAGAAAATGCCGGTGGAATATCCAGTGATGTGGCCTCTTCCCAGTAGTGGACGTCAAGCGACAGGAGAGAGAACGTCAAAGGGAAAATGCCAGTTGCACTCGTCAGACATTCGGAATGGAGAACTACTCTTCCAGGTACACGAAGAAAGCCTCCACGTGCACTTGGAAAAGAGTTTTGCAATAATTTGAAGGCATGATTCAGTCGAGGAAAATGGGAGACAGACCCCTGACTCGTCCATTGCTCTGGCCATGAGAAAGGAACGATAAGAGATTTATCAGGCATTTTCCATCGATCGATCGTGGTGTTCAATTACTGGAAATTTATTCTGATTGCATTCGCACTCACATTCACCCCGGGGAATTGATTCATTAGCGTCTGGGGGAGGCTGAAAAGTAATCTCAACAGTTGGAATACAAAATTTTCAGCGTATTTTTAAAAAAATGTGGACATTTAGAGGGGGAGGGACTGGGGTGCGTGGGAATTTGAGGGATATATATTGCAGTTGAATGTACAGGAGATAATTTCAATAGTAGTAATGAGAGGCTTCTTGAGCGCCGATACAACGCTCAAGAAAATAATACTTACGACTTTTTAAATTACCTTTTTTATTTTTTACTTTCTTGGCGTTGGACTTCTGTGGTAATCTTCTTTGTTTTGAGTCAATCATTCATAAATTCTGTTGAAACACCTGCTGAAAGGGTAAATTCATGGTGATAATGGAAATTGCGAGCCCCCGAAGGGAAAAATATGACAGAGAGCTGGAATATGCAAATATATATGGATGAGGCACGTAAAATTTTCGCGATTTCGACTGCAAAAAAAATTGATAAATGAAGACATTGAAAAATTCGTTGATAAAAATTGTTCACCTAAAAAAAATGCAAAATGTTGAAAAAATGCGGTTAATTGTTGATGAAGTGTCTTTTCAATTCATCTCTAGTGTTCAAAATTGCAGAAAACAGTGAAGGAAATAGCAGTCAATGTGCCCTCGAACTTTGACACTAGAGAATGAAAAATAAAATGTTTACAAATCTGAAAAAAAAACATGGATTCGGTTTTCAATTCAACTGGTGTCCAAAATTCTGTCGACTATCGAATAAAACGGCATTCAATGTGGCTTCGAACTTTGACATCAGATAATTGAAGATAAAATGTTCACAAAGCTGCGAAGAATTTCAATTATCACACGATAAATACATAAAAATCTCCATCCACTCACAACAATATTCAATATTCACAAGTAATAAATCAACAATCATTCAATCAATGAATCCTTATTCTAAACAATTTATCATCGTAAAAATAGACAATTGAAACCTTTACCATGTTACCAATACATTACCATTAAATTTGATGAGGACAACCAGCAATTAGCTCCCCCTCGAGTTCAGAGAAGACTAAAAAAAGTATAGTCTTCCCCTCCCCACGAGGCTCACTCCGATGATCGTCATTTCTCCACCCATTTACGCACTTCAACGTCTCGATTCTCCCCCAACTCCACATAAAATCTCCCCAAGAATAAAAAGTTCCCGAGGTGATTGAATGCAGAATTGTCAACAAACCCGACAGGAAAAAAGGAGACCCTCAAATGCTGCAATGACTGAAGAAGCCCTCGAACTTCCTCTTCTCAATCTTCTTAAACATCCGTTGACTTTCGAAAAAATTTCAAAAGAAGCACTTTCCTGCTGAAGAACAAGTAAACTAAAAAAAAAAACCCAAAAAAATCGCCTCTCTCATTTACCAAAAAGTTCTTGCAGAAAAGATTAGCGCAAAAAATTGCAGCAGTAATCTCTCCTCAAGTTCCCCTGGAAATAAATAAAGAGGCTTCAGCAAAAATCTGAAAAAAAAAACTTGAAACATCGACAAAAACCGACGTTGAATGAATAGACCTTGAGGTGAAACCTCACACGTGTCGACAATGACATTCTCAGAATAAAAAACTGCATTCACCCGCACGAATCAGCACACAATCGCCCCCTCTCTCTCTCTTTCATAAACTCATTCACAACTTTAAAAGGCATAACGATCTTACGAGCTAAACACAATTGAGTAAATGTCAGAGAAAATAATGCAATTAACAAAGTGAAGTGATATTTCAGCGATGAGTCAAGAACACATTCGTATTACCAATGAGTGTGATTCGATGACCTCAGGGTGAAAAACTGCCACTCCAATTTGTAATTTACGATAAATATCACAAAAAATGGTCAACAATAAATCAGTAAATTGCACATAAAAATCATCAACAGTTGCATATAAAATACCAGATAATCATGTAAATAATGAAAAGTGTCACCTGTATACCTTTTTACCAATTACCTGATGACCACCGGACGACAGATGCGAAGGGGGCATGAAATTCTGCTTGCAAAGGGCAAGCAGACATTAAATGCCCCAAAAACTGGTGAACAAAATCCCCTGGACGATCGCCGAACGCAAAGTGCGCTCGACGAAGCTCTTCTCTCTTCATTCTTCTCTCTTCTGTCTCCAAAAACCACTGGAGGCCCCAACGACACGGGAAAATGTCCCGATCGCCGGGCCCCCGAGTGCAATCAGCATTCGTCTTCATCAATAAATTCTCTTCAAACCCCCTAAACACTCGGGATATTCAAAAAATACAAGGTACATTGAACAGAATGAAAAACATGGAATATGACATGAATACACAAGTGACAAGAGTGAGAAAAAAAAAAGTGATGATAACAGTTACAATATCACCAGAATTACAACATGATAACTTCTTTATCGTTGTGTTCATTAAAATTATTTAGGTTGAAGAATGTTCTTTTTTTATCATCATCATAGAGTTGTAACATAATGTACCATAATTAAAGGTCAATAAATAATATGGATTGTTTTTGCTCCCATTCATGTACATATGTGAGAAAACATATGCATTATCAATATCAGGTATATAATAAAGTGAATCGAGTTAATCAAACATTTGATGTATATGCGTTACGAACAAAGAAGCGAGTTATGTACACGTGGGTTAGTGAAAAATAATGTTTTTTTTATATAATATATCATTGAGTGCAGGCGTGTACAGCGACTCACGAAATCCCTCAAAATCCAGTGAAAACATCGTCAGTTAAAGCCATAAAATCACTCGATTTCGTGAGTTGTGCACGCGTACGCTTGAGAATGAGTTAAGAGTAAAAAAAAATTACACTACCGAAGGAAGCGTGGCATGCAAGACGAATTACGAAAATAATAAAATGGCACAACGTAGTGGATATTCGATACTCTGATTTAGCGAAAAAAAAAATGGTAAATGTGATTCACACACTGTACGTCACGCACATGAATTACTCATTATGAATTGTTAACGCACGAGCGATCGACCCTTGGGATGAATATCAGAGTGATAAATCAAAAGCGCGAAGAACATTTAAAATAAAGACAGGTAAATGCATTGTGTAGATGTTAAAGTGAAGGTGTACTGTCTTCCCCGCGTGCCAATGGGAAAACTGAAAAATGAAAATAAAACCCGAGCACTTTGTTCCCTCGTATAATCACTTTGTGGAAAATTTAAGAGAGGATCGGTCGTACGAATCACAGATCTACTATTAGTCATGATTAAAATAGTAAAGCGTGCCTTTGTGTGAACACATTCCAAGATTTATCGTGTTACAGCACGATTTATCAAAGAGATATCCTTCGTTAATAATTCTCAACTACGTATTCATAAGAAATTACTACCAACAGGAAAAAAAAACACGAACACGACTACGAGAGGTGGTTTCTTGTTTCTTTCTGGGATAATTTTTGGGGAATAATAGCGATTACAACGAACGAGGACGATGCGACGTTAATCACTCAACTCGTGAACAACGAGGCATCCCCCTTTTTCACTGCACCGCATTATCACAACATGTAAATTGATATTTTCAATTCTACGGGCACTGTCAACAGCGTGGCGCAACATCGGTCGTAATTGATAAAATAAAAAACTTAATAATTCAGTGAAAAAATCTCAACTAAAATCAGTCAAATGAATTAAGGGCACTCAGACGACGAAGCAATTGGAATTCGACTTGTCATTTTCAATTAATGCTGATCCCCGAGGTTATTTGATAAATTTTATTTGTTTTATTCAAGGTAACAAGTCTCTGAGGGTGGAAATAAAACGACCGTTCTATCAATGCGTGCGAATGCCGCGTAAAACATGTTAGAAAAATCAAGTGAATCGATACGCGAAATTAAGCCATGAGATCAGTTCGAAGAAAGGGCTTTCCAAGCGTCTAAATTTCCAACTCAACTTTGAAGATAATAAATTCCGGGGTTAACCGCCAGCATTGACAGAGAGATCGTCCCCTCTCTCTCCCCAATTACCTTGAGTGCATCCCACGTTGGACAGCCCCCGCCTGGCCATCGAAATCCGAAAACGAGGGCGGAAGGGCTAAAAACCGTTTTCTTTTTTCAATTTTCGACTCCTGAAAAATCGCCATCTGCGAAACGCCCGGGGGAACTGCATCTGCCACCGACAGCTGTAGTCGCTAGGCAGATGCAAACCCGCCCTCGTACGTCCTCGGAATGCCATCTGCTCGTTTAAAAAAAAAAATCTCGCTCCATTAATTCCCTTTTCCGCAATCTCGTTTTCCTCAAATACAATTTCAACCGTATTGATAACTCGTGCCAATAACAATTGCGCAACATTCGCCATGGAATCAGCGAGGTTCATCGGCCCCCGGGTAGTGAATCTAGGTCATCGGAATTGGCTTTCTATCTCGCTCTCAGCAATTCTATCGGAATTGTATAAATTTCTTTTCCTTCTCACGCTCTAGCTATTCTCTCTCGGGGCTCATTACGAGACGATTTCTACTCTCAGTTTGTTGGAGAAAAAAAATTGTGTGCCCCCCACCCCCCC
>NW_021680373.1:845821-871674 GCF_001412515.2 Diachasma alloeum
GGGGGGGGGGGGGGGAGGGGGGGCTAAGCCGGCTTTATGGAGCCCAAGGCCAGCGACTTTTCGTGGGAGCGTCTCGACCAAATCGGTCCCCTCATTCCCCCCCATTTTTTTTTCGCAAACTCTCTAGTTCATTAGTCCCCTTTTCATTTCTGACCGTTTCAATCCTTCATTATTTTTTCTTTTGCGCTGACTACGAAGAAACGATTCTCGACAGGCGTCCGGGGGGAAATTTATTTCACGAGAATTTATCTGCTTTTGATTTTTTTATTCACATGGTAACGGGGGGCCCACGGAGTTTTCAAGAGGCTCGTTCTGAGCTGGAGGGCGTTTTCGCCGAGTGAGAGGAGAGAGAGGTGTTTGCGCGTTGAAAGGCCGAGAAATTTTCTAGTTTGTATTTGGAAATGAGCGACTCGGCCTTGCATCACGAGTTTTTTTTTTAATGGATGAAAATTTTGAGATTGGGGGGGAAAACCAGTGACTACGTGCCCTACGTGGAGGGGATTAAATGAAGAAAAGTAAAGAATAAAAACGGTTTTGATGAGATATACTTGCTCTTTCAGAGACCGTGCCACGCTTGAACACCGAGATCACGGTTGAGCCATGTTGCCAGACAGTGAAATTATGAAAAGCCTCGCAACCCTGCGCAATAGGCACTTTTTTCATCCGGCATTGGGATTTTTTTTCACCGAAGTGCTTAGTAAATGAGTCATGAGCTAAACGAAATTTATTTTAAGGACTAGTCTTCAAGTTTTCAATTTTTTTTATTCATAATTTTTTTTTTAATTTAGAATTCCTCATTTATGTAAGCACTTTTTATGATTCAATCTTCATCGCAATGATCTTTTAGTAGAAGTGATTGGGATTTTTTGGATGTTTGGGTGAATTTGAATTTTTAAAATTATGAAAAATGAATTGAGATTTTTTTTTGTGACGAGTTCAAAGTGCCTGTCGTTACGGTTTACGTCGGCGACTGTTAAATGATGAGGATGAGCCTACCTTGAGAGTCGCGATGGGCCTGGGCGGCCTCCTGGGCAGCTAGGAAAACTTCGTCATTAGCCCCAGGGGCTCCAGCAACCGCTCCCACGACGCCACCCGCATTACTTCGATCACCCGTTACGTGCCACGCTGCGAGACCTATTTGTTTCCCCGAGGGAGAGAGAAACAAAATCCAAGGCACAAATCAGTCGAGGAAATACACACGAGAGTTGATTGAGGGGGAAAATGGGAAACCGCGGTGAAAACTGGCCTATCGTTTTTGTGACGTGGCAAGACGTTTATTCAATGTATTCGAGTAATTTCCATAACGTGGAGGTATTACATAACGATGGCAAATCAATCCACTGTACGTCACACGTATAAGGGGAACATTTATCATTTCTTTACAATTTTAGACTTTTTTTTCTTCGGAGAGAAAAATTCCACAGCCGGTAATTGGTATTTTTTTTTGTGAATTATAAAATATGAAACTTTTAATCAAATGGACTTTTCGTCGGTTATTGAATTTGAGAAGTTGAATTTTATTCATTCTATATTCACAGTAAAAAGGAGAAAATCGCAAATATTCCAAATTATGGAATTAATTATTTATTCGTCGAGAGAAAAATTATTCCACAGGCTGTAACTGGTATTTTTCATAAAATATAAAATACCAAAATTTAAATCAATACATCGGATGGACTTTTTATCCTTTAAATTGAATTTCAAAAATCATGTGTTGAATATTCATATTAAAAAAGGAAAAAATCGCGGAAATCCTAAATTATGAAATAAATTATTTCTTCGTCGAGAGAAAAATTATTTCACAGCCTGAGATTGGTATTTTTCCATGAAATTTGTTTGAATAGAATGATAAAATACGAAAAGTGATAGTGGAATTTTTTTATCACGAAAAATCGATAAATTATCTATAATTAAGACATCAAATCGACTTTTCCTCATGAATTGAAATTTAAAAAAACATATGTCCAATAGTTTTTATTAAATTTTAATAAAAATCCACAGGAACTCTAAATTATCCGGGCATTGAACATCAATAATATTTGAAATTTAATGAAATTCAATCAGAATAGTAATTATCACGTTTAGTTCATAAAGACCATTGAACCCTCATGTAAACTACTGCATCCGTCGCCTCCTCACATTAAGTTTCTTGAGATAAAACTGCAATGTCGAACGGTTAATTCCATACATCTCAGACACCTGCGTCGTGCTAACCCCCTGCTGGAGTATAGCATCGAGTGACATCTTGACCGAGTCTAAACTATACTTTCTACCCTGTTTATTAGCGAGAGACTTTAATAATGAGGCAACATCGACCTCTGGACGCGGTATTCTCGGTTTCTTCTTTTTAAAATCGACGAAGTGGGGTGCCCCCTGGGTTGACCGCGCCCCCCCACCTGCAACGAGGAAACCCAAACTCTAGTCTCCGATTTGTTACTCGTTGCTTTTGCTTTTTTTTAAATTTTTTTTGCCATTTTTTAACGCAAAAACTATTTTTTCCCTTCGTATTTTTTGTTATTCATGCTATACTTCAGCTTCAATAGTTTCTTTTCTTTATTTGGTTGATAAATTTGTTAAATTGCAAATGCCACGAATTTTTTCGACGATTGAGAGGATTTTTTGCAATTGAGGATTTTTGTTTGATGCAAATACTTCAAGTTTTCATTTTTTTTTTATTCAGTTGATAAATTATGTCGGTCTAGACGATCTTTTTTCATGAAATGTTTCCTGATGATTTTTCCCCAAACTTCTTCAATGTTTTTTGGAATTTAACTTAGTTTTTATTATTATTTGTAATTCTAAAAAATTTTCACAATTGAAAATTTGTTGATAATTTTTTTGGGTCAAAACATTTGTATTTGCATTGAAGATTCCCTAATCTGATTTTAATTTCTTATTTTTGCTTTCAAGTTTTTATCAATTTATTCGATTTACTTGCCATCGTTATGTTATTTATAAAAACCCAACGCGATTTTGTAATGAAAGTGGAACTGATAATGATGGGTTGAATGAGGAGTGATTAAACTCACCAGGATGTTGACTTGGGTCGTGCGACGAGGGTCCAGCTCTGTTATTATCTTGTTCCATTTCATTGAGGTCATTCATGTCATCGTCCAGTGTCAAGTCTTCAACACTCTCCTCGGGGTCCTCCAGGTACTCGGACTTTGGCTCAATCAGGTTATCTGTGGGTTCAGCCTTTTCCATTGGAATCTGAAAAGATAAATCAATAATTGATTAGACGAGTTCGTTTTTTAATCAGGTTGAGGAATTGTTTCGTGTCTTTCCACACTGCAACGTCACGAGAATTTTCGACAGAGACAGTAGGATAATAACACGAATTTATCTTCCAACGAGCGAAAGAAAACGGCTGATTACTGCAGATCTCTATTAGGCGTTGGTTAAGGATTCGAGAGATTTCCAGATATTTACCTGGTGCATGTCGTCGGCGGGTTTCGTCAGGTGTGTCATGAGTGCTGACTTGCCGACGCCATCTCCAGCCTCTGAGTGTGCCTTGTCATCTCCTACAGGCGTAAGACCAAGTGACGTTATTCCCAATTGCTGGGGTAAGTCACTAGAGTTTGATGCCTCGTGATTATCCATTGAATTGTCGTCACCAACGCTTCTTCTTCTCACTCTCTTTCTCCTTCTGGCAACAGGACTTTGGGAGCCTTCCCTGTAATGACAAATTAATCAATTTATTAATTTATGAATTCATTTTTTAACCACTTAATCCGAGATTAATTCCAAATTGATAAAAATGTCAAATTTAACTGAATGAAAAATCAACTTTTTTTCGTCTCATCAAGAAAAATATCGAGACATTTTCTGTAGAAAATTTTATCAGCTACAAAAAAGCCTCAATATTTTTTTTTTAATGAATGAAAAAATTGTTAAAACTTCAATCGTTTTTTTGTGTTTTGTTAAAAGTCAAATTATATCCATAACGAATCATTTTAGGAAAAAATACCAGAAGACATTTTTTGTAGAAAATGTTGTCAGCTACAAATAAGGTCTGAATGCATTTTACCTTAAAACAAATAGTTTTCGAGATAAAAGACAATTAGAAAAACACAAAATGTAGGAATGGAATAGTATCAGTATTTGTCAACAATTTTTACCTGGAGGAAACGCCTTTGGGTAATTGTGGACTGGCCGAGTCCTCTGGTACATCAGCAACTGAAACATGTGCTACACTCTGCCTAGGAACTTTGCTGTTCTTCTCAATTGTGAGACCGGAAGACGCATGTGGAATGTCTGACAATACAGGCGGTTGTGTTGTTTTCTGTCTCGTGTCTGTTTTGGTGCTGCTGCTGCTGGTACCGCCAGTCTTGCTTTCTGAGAGGCCCTTAATCTGTAGAGACTCGGCCGCTTTCAGTAGTGCTGCCAATTGGTCTTGGGATATATTAACTTCTCCCCTGTACATGTAGTCCATCATGGCCTTTAGCTCCTTAAACTTGACGTCTTTGAGGATGAAGACTGGATGTTTGTCATAGTGCTCGCTAAGAAGGCCCTATTCATAGAGAAACAAAAAAAAACCATTAGTCTTCATTCAGTGTTCGAATTCTTTGGCTTAGAATTTCAGACAACTACTTGGAATGCCTGATAGGAAAGAACCTATTCAAAAAACTGCTTGCAATGTTTCACCAAAATTTAACGGAATTTTATGATTAAAAATTGTAGATTTTGAGGGAAATTTCAATGATTATATTCCATGAAAAATTCATACAAATCAGGAAAATTCAAATGGATATATTCTAAAGTTTTTAATTGATGGAAAATTCTGCGTCATTTGGTTCTGAATATTTCAGTCTCGATTGAAAATTCACGCAAGGTGGGAAATTCTCGTTCTCCTACTGCGAAAAAATACAGAATTTCATTGAATTTCTAGTAAAATTTGAGACTTCACGATTTTGTTCGCAAATTTCAATCTACTTCATACCGTTCATTAAATTTAAATATCCAAAATTTTACTAAATTTTCCGATTCCACTGAAATATCAAGGAACTTCCCATTAAAGATCATTGGAACACCCGTAATTTGATAAATTAAGGATATCCAAGTACTTGGGCTATTTTTTCTTCCGTAAAACGCTTTTCTACGTTTGTAGTCTAAATTTGAATCTCGATATTGAATCGTTAGAAAACATTTTAAAAATAAAAGAAATTATAGTCTACTTTTGGAGGAAAATTGACGAAATAATTAAAAAATTGCAATTTTTGAAACTTACGAGCATTTTCTACAAATAATTTACAAACAATTAATTTTCCACCATAAGAATCATTATTCATACTCCAAATTTTACTAGGAATCGATTTCAAGCTCCAAAAATCAGATTTTCGAAAGTTGAACAATTTAAATTATTAATAAACATCTAATGTTTAAAAAAATTCATTCTACGCAAAATGTAATTTGAATGACAGTGAAAATTCACGATATTTTTCAAATTTGGCTCACACAATGTAATTGACAAATTTGATGATAAAAAATGGTTGAATCTAGAGTGTAATCTGTACCAAACTATAAAATACTTGAATATCCTTAAAGTACAGCTCTATTACTTTGTATTCATGAAACTATTTCATTGACCCAACAATGCAATGATCGAGTCGCCGAAGTAATTTCAGATACAAACGAATAATCGCAGTACACAGAATTCTAAAAAAATCATATGGACGCAGTATTCATTATTCCGCTGAATCTCCAATGAAATCTGCAAATTCGCGATTTTCCCTCTGAATCGGATTCAATCCGCGTCTCCCTCCCTCCTCAACTCTCCCTGAAATTCCGTTTTTTCCCAGCAGTCCATCTCCCCACACCGGAAAACTCCGCGAATTCCCCCTCCCCCCCAGGACTTTGCAAACTTCAACATCCCATCCCAGGGCGAGTGCCCTGGAAACCGGCCATCTTGCTTTCCCTGTATTGATCAGGAGAAACCAGGAGGGGATTTGGGTTTGCCCCCCTTCATCGCCCTCCCTGTACCCCTGTTATTCTCCTCATCTGCGCCCAGCCATGAATTTCTATACCTCTTCACAATCCACCGCCATCTTGTTTCAACATCTATACCTCTATCTCTCTCATCCTCTCTATTTGGTATTGATCTAACTCCTGGCGTACCAGCGGGACAAAGAAGTGGAATACCACCGCTATATCAACCTTTCACCATTTCCCACTCTCTGACTCTCAAAAAAACCTCAATTTACGTTAAACTTTCGTGTCCGGGCCTTAATGACGGCATTTTAATTTCCCCTGATGGCATTTTAATTCGTTTTTCATTGCTTTATTTATCGTGAACAGTTCGGGCTAGTTTATAACGTTCCTCAGGTGATTAATTCAGGAATAAATGAGAAATGAATTGATGAAAAATTGAACTCACCTCAAAGTATGGACTGCACGCGGAGAGGACCACTTTGTGAGCCTTTAGATACTTCCCCTCCGCCGCCAGGGTGCAGTCGACCAACGTGCCGCTCTCCAGGAGTGTGTCGAAGTTTTGTATGAGCGTGCTCTGGTGATTGTTCCACCTTAGGCAGAACTGCTGATCGTCCTCCATATTTCAATAGTTTCCCTCGTTTCTATTATTCCGAAACAAAAAAAAACCGACGAGAAACGTTGATTAATCTCTTCAGTGCTACCTGAATCTCGTTAAGGCTTGCATTAGCACCGCAATAAACCCCAAATAACTCGGAAAATGAATTAATAACGCGAGTAAAAGCTCTGACGACGCGACCCAAGCTTCCAAAATGGCTGTATGATGCAAGCGCGTCCGGATGGTCTGGCCTTTTCCTTTGTGCGTGTCCTACCTAACGGTAACGAAAAACCCAAATGGTGGGGATGATGCGGGAGGACGACGCGCAAGCACTGCGCATGCGCACCATGGAAACTTCGAGCGGCATCTGCGCAATAACGTCGGCGCGTTGGGAAGCCGAAAATGAAGAGAAAAAAAAACGAAGAATAAAAGAAGTCCATTGGGGGAAAACGAAATGTTGGGAATGTTATTCAGGGCTGGGGGCATGTGGCGGCGAGCCCCGGGGCTTTCGCAGGACGAGGGGAACACGTTTGTGAAGTTTGGCGATCTGTTCGGCGGCGAAGCGATGAAACGCTTCCAGTAGATGATTTGACCCTTAGCCGAGTTTTCGAGAAATATCTCGGAATCTGAGGGAGATGGCGAAATTTTCGTTATGACCTTTTTTGTGGAGAAAATTGAGGGCTACGAAAAAGGTCAGCACAAAAATTTCGATATCTCCCCTAGATTTCGAGATATTCGCCCCATGCGCATCGTGGAAACTTCGAGCGGCAGCTGCGCAATAAAGAAGCCGAAAATGAAGAGAAAAAAAACGGAGAATAAGAGAAATCCAATGAGAGAAAACGTAATGTTGGGAATGTTATTCAGGGCTGGGGGCATGTGGCGTCGGCCCCGGGGCTTTCACAGGGCGAGGGGAACGCGTTTTTGCGATTGCGGTGAAATGGTTCCGGTAGATTTAGCCCTTATGCGAGTTTTCGAGAAATATCTCGGAATCTAAGGGAGGTATCAACATTTTCATCATGACATTTTTCGTAGCCAATCGTTTTCTCTACAGAAAAGGTCATCACAAAAATTTCGATATCTCCCTTAGATTTCGAGATATTCACCGAAAACTGGGCAACTGAGGAAATTGACGAAAACCGTTTTACCCCTTCGCTACAGTATTCAAGGAGGAGAGGTCCGATGGGACGCGAAATCAATTGAGCGACTCGCGAAATGCGCAAACGCGATGAGCATTGATCAGGGAGGTGGGGCATCATGCATGCTGAGGACCCCAGTGATAACGCTGAAACGAACGATTGCATAATCTATTTATATTATTATCTCGTGCGGCTATTGCGTCACGGAGGTGAACGAGTAAAACAAAACATTAGTATCGAGGGATCATTATTCTCCGTTCAGTGAGTTCAGTCGTTGCATGATGTTGGGCACGTAGACGAGAAAATGTGGACGGAAAAATGTGAAATAGGGGGGAACTCACACAGAAACGCGCGCGCGCGCGCACCTCTTGCTCGAGGGGGAACACCTCGGGTTTTGTGTACTCAGCATTTCCCCTACCCGCCCCCTCAGGCCACTTCACTTCCCCTCTTTTCCACCGCAACTCCCCTGGAATAAAGCGGCAACGGGGGCACCCAACATGGCCGACAACAGGGTCGTGCCCGTACAAAATGGCGAAAAGCCGAGTGGAAATTCCGAGTTCTCAGACGATCGGATTTTATCGATTTCTCGAGTCAACAATTTCGCGATTTTCCATCGTTTTTTCATCGTGTTTGTCACGTTAGGACTATTAATGGGGCATCGCTAACGAAACTTCACGATAAAAACTGGAAATTCGACAGTTGAGAATTGGGGACGCGCGGGGGGGAACGCTTTCCCGGATCGATAGTTCCCACGGAATTTTTTGGAACTTTCTGCGCGGAATTCCGGGCTTTCGGGGATTTTTTAATGGTTTTTTACACTCACCAAGCTCTGCAAGTATAAAAAGTCCTAATATCACAAACGAGGTAGACGCTAGAACTAGAAACAACACCCTGGGGAAAGCTTCCAACTCGAC
The DNA here is from genome assembly GCF_001412515.2 of Diachasma alloeum. Lineage (NCBI taxonomy): Eukaryota > Metazoa > Arthropoda > Insecta > Hymenoptera > Braconidae > Diachasma > Diachasma alloeum. Next base: position 854,395 of record NW_021680373.1, read on the forward strand.
GTGTGCTCTTTCACCGCTGCCCTTCACGACAATGGCTTACGTACGTTGAACGTTGCTCCGATTCGCCCCACCACCCTTCCTTCCCCACCTTCCGCCCCCCTCTCGACGCGCCACTTTTCGTAGGAAAAAATCCGTGGCAACGCCGGCAACCGACGACAGCGCAACGGTTGCCGCTTGTACTTGTCGGCACAAGTACTACCCGTTTTGCCCCGGCTTTTTTTTCCTGGGGAACACTTTATTCAAAATTTCGAGAAAATTTCGTGAATTGAATTTTTTCGAATAATTTGAGTAAAATTTTGATTTTGCAATTTTTATTTAACTTTTTTTTTTATTTGTTGAAGAAAAAAATCTGTAAATTTTGTTTTTGCTCGCTTATGAAATTTATGATTCAATTTTTAATTCATGAAATTTTTGCGGATAATCAAACAAAATTTTTTTATTCTCAAAATTTCAATATTTCATTATTTTATTTATAAAAAAAACCTGGATATTTTATTTTTAATTCTAATAAATAATTTACGAAATTCCAATTTGAGGTGATTTCACGAAAAAATAAAAAAACAAGAGAAAATCTTGGAAGAGAATAACTTGACAAAAGCGTTGGTTTTTCTCGGAAGAAAAAAAAAATCGTATTTACAATTCAATGAGTCGGAAGAATTCCCAGAATTAGAGATCCATTCTGAATACCTCGGCCCATAAAATAAATAACAAAGCCCGGAGACCGATGCAGAAATAATCACATGTCGCTAGATTTCGTTCCGAAGATTTGCATAGTAGAGGCAAACGGCGATCGGCGTACAGTAATGGCGGCCGATGTGGCCTCGGTAGTACAAAATGGCGAAAATTTTCGGCAAAAGCGCGACGGGAAAAGGCTTTCCCCAGCCCCAACTTGCGGAAACCCCCGTAAAATCCCTGAAAACCCCCGGAGAAAGCCGACGACCCCAATAAAACCGTCAATTGCCCCCGCAAACTGAATTTTCCCCAAATAACGACCACCGGAAAACCCGAGGTAGAAGGGACGCCACGGCTCTCCCAACAGCCGCAATCCCCGGAAAACAAGTCGCCACGACCGCAAGCCCCCCCGTAAAAATCTACTAAACAAATGACAAAACTCACCTAATGTTGGCACAGTCTAAATATCACAAGAGGAAAATTCTCGAAGGAAAAACTACGCGCTCCGGTGAAAAGTCCGGTCCCTCAGCGTGCACTATCCGAGCGTCGTGGATGCTTTTTACACAATGGCGATGGTCTCTCCTGTGCGTAACGATCGACGACGAATGCCGAAGTGCCAGCCGACGGCTGAACGGAATATCGGGAAGGCCCGAGTGGGCAGACGCGGCGCAGTGTTACCGCAAAAGCGTCTCTGCGCATTTTATGCGACGCGGTGGGGTTGAGAGGGCTCAGAGGCGTCTCAAGCGCCAAAAAACCCAGCCCCCCGGGGCCCGTCCGTCGCCAGCGATGGCTCAACCCCGGAAAATCGCAAATCCGCCGGAAAACCCAGAGCAAAGCTCAACGCAAAAATTGAAGAAATTGAACGAGGCGGAAAAAAAATATTTCCTGCGCGGAAAAATTGGGGGAAAAATGTCGCGGAGATGTCGGGCCTCGGCCCTGTCTCAACAAGTAGTCCACGCGTGCCATTGGCCCCCGATGATTCAGCGGTGCGCGTGGGGGAAGGCGTTGGTTTCCGTTCAGCCCCGCAATCGCCACTTCCCGGTGGCCTGCGCAGCCCGCGGGAGAGGCGAAAGGAGCTTCTCGCGCGGGAGAAGTGGAAAGCCGGGAAGAGAGAGCCCCCCCCCGCCGCCGCCGCGGCTCGAGAGGAAGAGGAATACCGAGGTCCACAACAAAATCGCTTAATCGCTTTGCGCCACCGTTCGTCTGCGCTGCTGCGACCGTATACCACCGGCAAAAGCCCTCCCCCCCCCCGGCCTGGTACGAAATAAAAATCATACCAGCAACCCGCGAGTCCTCGCAGCGCGCTAAAACACACAACCACTCGACGCTGGTATCGCGTCGCGTGTGCGTTGCACCTAGAATCAATCCTGATTATAATTTATTTGGTTTAAAGTCGAGTTTTCGGTGGTCATTGGATCGATTAGAGGGTTCATCCGGGCTTTCGCGGGCTTTTTACTGCGCGATTGACAGCTGTCACGAGTGTCATTGTTATTTTCGTGACTATGGGAGACTGAGGGAATGACAGTTGACTTTTAACAGTGAAATAGACTGATTCAGTGAATGTTGGGACTTTATTATTGCTGATGGTGTCGATTTGTTGTCTGGATTTCATTGGATTTTTAATATCGCTCGGTGACGTTCGTTGGAGCGGGCCCATCGGGCCCCAAATGTTTTGAATTGGTACTGTTCATCCTCACGGTTTCGCACTCGAGCTGACTGTTCACCGGGGTCATGGTAAGGTACGAGAAATTCAACAAACAGTTAATGATTTATCAGTGTCAATTGTTGTCGATTTTTAGGGAAATTAAATTGCGTGAAATCGCGCGAATGTGACATTATAACCTCGAACTGGCGCGCGCTTTAACTGGTCACTGCGGGTTTGACAGTTTGCGAATGGGGGAGAACGTGGATTTGTTTTGGTATTAAAAGCCAAGGGGACACGAGGTACCGGATGACGCGCGAGAATTCAAATTACTTTCATTCAATTAATCGGTAATTAACGGGCTTTCAGGGAGTACCCAGGGCTCCTCGCGAATGAGGTGATGACAGCCCAATGTTCATGATAATGTCTCGGAACATTCCCCTGAAAATTCGCCGATGAGAAAAAAACCCCTTTATAAATGCAAAAATGCGAAATTTCATGGGAACATGTTTTTAGGTTTTTCTCTCCCGCCTTTGACGCTCACTCCTCCCTCATTATTCCCAGCTCCTGCATCCGACCCATCGGATAATTCACAGAAACGCAGAATACGACACTGAAGCGAGAGGAAAAATATCTCATCATGCTTTTTTATTTCCCTCTTTATTTTTTATTTACTCCTGATATTGAGCTGAGGTTTCAATGAAATATTCTCCTTTGATTCTCGCATATGCATTTTCCACTGGGCATTCACACAACTTTTCTCCCCCCNTTCTCCCCCCCCCCCTGGTGTATACCGCCCGCGTTCTCTCGTGGTGATAAAGAGAAATGCTGCCTAGAAAGCAGGTCTTGACTTGAATCTAGGCCAGTACCGCTGGCCCGACATACACATTCTCCACAATTTTACTGCTCCTTCTCGCCTGGCCTTGCTCGCTCACCTCGCTCACAGGCCTCCACCTCGTGAAATCTCCATTCCAACAATTTTTTTTCCAACAATTTGTTTATAAAAAATCAATGAATAATGCATGAAAATGATGGGACGCTGAGGTTTAACGAAGGAAAATCGAGGGACTGAGTCATATCTCTTGGATTTCCAATCGAATCGCGATGTGTATCAGACTCTCTAGCTTCGCCTTTCTTGTCTCTGTCATTTTCTCTTTTGTCCCCTCTCCCCCGCCACCCTCCCCCCTCTTCCCCTCCGCCAACATCCTATACTCTGTTCTGTTCTGTTGGTTCTTTCCCTCGATTCCCCTCGCCCCCTTCCGCAACCGACACTTTTATCTCCTCTCGTATTTTTTTGCCTCTCGCCTCCACCTCTACGTCTTACGTGCAATAGTGGTACATCTACCGTTATTCATCCGGATGTCCCTCCGGTTCCTTCATTCCATTGGTGAATAAGACCCCCTGATAAAAGTAACAATGTCAAAATTGTTTTGCTCACTTCCACTCTTCGCCTTCATTTCGGTATTGAGTATTTTTGGCTGGCGAGTGGAGGCTTTGTAATCGTTCAAATTTAATTTTTGGATGAACCGCGATTTAACCGAGCGAAACGAGGCCCAATGATAAAACATGTTGTTCGATACGCGGCCGTGGAGAACTTTTCGAACCTCATACGATTACAGGACGAGCCGAAGGCGAGTCAGGCGAGGCGAGATGATTTTCAAGACGAGTAAACGAAAGGACACTTTTCGTCACGGGGTGAACGTAGCAGCGGTGTCAAAATAGTATATTTCGTAACGAGTGCAAAAAAGTGTTTTTTGGCGAGTGGGACTCGCCTTCGGCTCGTGATATAATCCCACGAGCTAAAAAACATTTTTTCACGAGTTACGAACAATATTTTTTGACACTGCTGCTACGTTCACCTCGTGTCGAAAAGTGCCTTTTCGTTTACTCGTAAACGAAAAGTCTTCTCGTTTACTAGTAAACGAAAAAAGGCACAGTTCGCCACTCGTTGAACGTAACATCACTGTCAAAAACTATTGTTCGACACATGTGAGACAGGAATTTTCAGCTCATGTGATTGGCAGCTCGTATCACTCGTATCGAAATATACTATTTCATCACAATGTGGCGGAAATTGGACTTTTAGGCACGCGGAGCGTGCCGAAAAGTTCACTTTTCGTCACAGCGTGATGAAAAAGCCATTTTCAATTAACATTTCATCCCAGGGCTGAGATGAGACAGAACTGTAAAAAAGACAATCGGTTGAATAGAAGAAATGGATAACAAGAATAATGATGATGGTAGCATTCAATTAAGTTGAAAATCTGACAAAATTATTTTTTAAAAAATCTTACTCAATTTAGTAACATTAAATAAACAATTAATTATAAATGCTAGAAGGAAATGATGTGCAAAATAACCATTCAGAAGCATACTGCTAATTTATTAGCAAAAATAACTACACTGTATGCAATACAAGAGCAATCTTCCACTTGTTTTTTAATATTTTTTATTCTCCTTTCAAGACAAGTTTTTACCTCTCATTTTATCCTTGATCCTTCTACCTCTCCCACCTACTTTCTGCTCATAGACCGTCTAATATGGGTATAGTACAGTTCTCTCTCTCTCTCTCTCTCTCTCTCTCTCTCTCTCTCTCTCTCTCTCTCTCTCTCTTTCTCTCTCTCTCGGGCAACCCCTCCTCCACCTCTCGCCTTTCACCCGCCACCCACATCCTGGTATAACTGAGACGAAGAAGAGTGTTAAAAATAAAAAAAGGAGGCAAGGGAAACCCGTTCAACACTGACATTTTCCCTTCTCCCCCTCGGGTTTCTCATCGCAATAGCAGAAGAAAGAGGGGAGGGGGGAAATATCAAACGAAATTTTCGATTTCTTTTTCTTCTATTTTTTATCTCCTCTCCCCCATTCCCTCGCCACCTTTTTTCCCTTCTTCTCTCGTGCTCTTGCGCATTCCCCCTTATCTCTCGAGTTTCTCATTGTCCGTGTAGGTATAACGGCCATCTGTCCCCCCAGCTTTTTCATCCTACGCTTTCATCCCTTCGCCTACGTTCACCGCTTCTCACAAAGAGAGCTCTCCTCTTATCCACCGTCCGCTCTCACCCACCCGCACACGCGGTCCTCCCTTATTCCCTTATATACGTCTCTGCATTTTCCCTCCTATTCGTTCTCTTCTCTTTCCCTCGACGCAACGTCTCACTGTCGGATTCACTGGGGGCTGCCTTCTTCGTAGAGACGAGAAAAGCTAGGGAACCCCTTGCGAGAGAAACCCATTTCCACCCCTTTTCTTCTCTTATTCCCTGCCAACCCACTCTACACACACACACGCACACACACGCACACACACACACACATACACACGGCATGCTGTACTCGTTTCCTCTATATCCTTTCACGGAGATAAAAATTCTCCTTTCTCAACGGGTGCAGAACAGAACAGAAAATCATCTTGGGAATGGGGAATAAATCTCAAATTTCATTTTTCACTCGAAGAAAAATCTCTCCAACTCTCATGTTTTTTCTTTTTTTTTTCTTTTGGGGTTTTTGGAGTTCTAGGTGAAGAGAGAAATATGTGAAAATTATTATTGTTATGGAATTTTCACTAGAATTTCAGTTAAAATTTTTGAAAATCATTATAATCGTGTAAAAAAAAAAGATATTTTTTAAGTTGTATTAAATACTTTTTAAATATCAAATTAGTGAATAAAATCCTGTGCGATAATTTTCAAATAATAATAATAATAATAATAATAGTCGTTGAAAATTGAAATGGATTAATCAATTCTCGACTCAATCTCCCAATAAATTAGTCTCAATCAGATTTTTTCATTTCACTTTATCAAGAAAAATACATCTCCCTGTATTCTTCCATGCAATCTCATCCTTCTCCTTTGTTCCTATTATTCATTACTATTTTAATGCCTCCAGTAACCCACTGAAAGCCCAAGCACCGTGTTGCCCCTGGCAAAGGGGTTTGAACAAAGGCGAAAAAACCTTGTTACACCCTCGCCTTCATCCAAAACAGTATCATCCAAAACACCATCTCTCTCTGCAGTGTGCCTTAACACGCGCGACCTTGAGCGCCAGATCACGTCACCCTTCACAGTACAGGGAGCTCTCTACTGCGCAATATATGTATATATATCTCTTCTTCCCCCCACGATACATAATTTTTTTTCCTCCCGCAACAACCCTTCGACATACACAGAGAAATTTATTTACTAGTTGTTATCTATTATTTACCAGTCGGCCAATTTCCACAACTAGTTGTTGAAAAAAATTAATTACCAACCAGTTACTGAATTTCAACAACTAGTTGATGAATTTCAACTAGTTGGTGAAATTTAACAACCAATCGTTGAAATTCATTTGTGTCATCAACTAGTTGTTGAAAAAAATTAATTACCAACTAGTTACTGAATTTCAACAACTAGTTGATGAATTTCAACTAGTTGGTGAAATTTAACAACCAATCGTTGAAATTCATTTGTGTCAACAACTAATTGGTGAACTTCAACAATTAAAGGTTGAAGTTCCCAAACCAGTTGTTGAAATTCATCAACTAGTTGTTGAAAAACATGAATTATCTATCAATTAGTGAATTTCAACAACTAGTTGATGAATTTCAACTAGTTGGTGAAATTTAACAACCAATTGTTGAAATTCATTTTTGTCAACTACTTGTTGTTGAATTTCAACAACTAGTTGATGACACAAATGAATTTCAACGATTGGTTGTTAAATTTCACCAACTAGTTGAAATTCATCAACTAGTTGTTGAAAAAAATTAATTACCAACTAGTTACTGAATTTCAACAACTAGTTGATGAATTTCAACTAGTTGGTGAAATTTAACAACCAATTGTTGAAATTCATTTGTGTCAACAACTAATTGGTGAACTTCAACAACTAAAGGTTGAAGTTCACAAACCAGTTGTTGAAATTCATCAACTAGTTGTTGAAAAAAATTAATTACCAACCAATTACTGAATTTCAACAACTAGTTGATGACACAAATGAATTTCAACGATTGGTTGTTAAATTTCACCAACTAGTTGAAATTCATCAACTAGTTGTTGAAAAAAATTAATTACCAACCAATTACTGAATTTCAACAACTAGTTGATGAATTTCAACTAGTTGGTGAAATTCAACAACCAATTGTTGAACTTCATTTTGGTCAAAACCTAATTGGTGAACTTCAACAACTAAAGGTTGAAGTTCACAAACTAGTTGCTGAAATTCATCAACTAGTTGTTGAAAAAAATTAATTACCAACCAATTACTGAATTTCAACAACTAGTTGATGAATTTCAACTAGTTGGTGAAATTTAACAACCAATTGTTGAAATTCATTTTTGTCAACAACTAATTGGTGAACTTCAACAACTAAAGGTTGAAGTTCACAAACTAGTTGCTGAAATTCATCAACTAGTTGTTGAAAAAAATTAATTACCAACCAGTTACTGAATTTCAACAACTAGTTGATGAATTTCAACTAGTTGGTGAAATTTAACAACCAATTGTTGAAATTCATTTGTGTCAACAACTAATTGGTGAACTTCAACAACTAAAGGTTGAAGTTCACAAACCAGTTGTTGAAATTCATCAACTAGTTGTTGAAAAACATGAATTACCTGTCAGTTAGTGAATTTCAACAACTAGTTGATGAATTTCAACTAGTTGGTGAAATTTAACAACCAATTGTTGAAATTCATTTTTGTCAACAACTAATTGGTGAACTTCAACAACTAAAGGGTGAAGTTCACAAACCAGTTGTTGAAATTGATCAACTAGTTGTTGAAAAAAATGAATTACCAACAAGTCACTGAATTTCAACAACTAGTTGATGAATTTCAACTAGTTGGTGAAATTTAACAACCAATTGTTGAAATTCATTTGTGTCAACAACTAGTTGTTGAAATTCAACAACAAGTAGTTGATGAAAATGAATTTCAATAACTAATTGCTGAAATTCACCAATTACTTGGTAATTTTCAACAACTGGTGGGTGAACTTCAACAACTAGTTGTTGAAATTGACCAACTAATCGTTGAAATTAGCCAACTGGTTAATAATTAATTTTTTTCAACAATTAGTTGATGAAATTTAACAACTAGCTGTTGAAATTCATTTTTGTCAACAACTAGTTACTGAACTTCAACAACTAATTGGTGAATTTCACCAACGAGTTGATGGAATTCACCAAATAATTTTCTCCGTCTATCATTCCCTTCTTCCACATTTCTTCATCATTCCTTACTCTGCCATCGGGAAAAGGGACCGCGTATCGCGCGGCGATTGGAATATTTCATTACGAAATCATTGTTTTTCCATTCCTTCTCTATCTGCGAATGATCGGAGATGAAGCAAATTGGTTTCGACGAAGGAGAACAGGTGAGAGGCGTCAAATGGAGAATGTTACGCGTGACGCGAGGAGAAACGCTTCGAGTGCTAGTGTTTGCTCGGTGGGGTTTATCGAGAGGAGGTGAAGGAAGAACCCGGAGAAAACGAAGGGCAGACTCCACGGGAATGCATAGCGGTACTGTTATGCCTTACGGTATATTATTGCTCCGGCAATGTTGAGGACGGAAATTAGGACTACTTTGACACGCTTCCGTGGCCACTTTGCTCCTCATTCATCGCTTTCCTTTTTTCCTATTTTTGGTTTCGGGTTTAGGTTTCTAAATATTGGTTATTATTCGGTCTGTTTGTAGAAAGTAATTGATGATTAAGATTCTGGAGGCGATAAGGTGTTTCGGAGGTCGAGGTTCTTTTTTTATTGAGGGAAGGACAGTATAATAAAATATTGTATTGCAGTAAATTTCAAACGTTTAAGCAACTGGAAGACGGGAATTCCCCAATTTACGTGACTTTTCAATGATGAGATGAATGTTTAAGAATATATTTACCCGAAGGGTGGGAGTGTTTTTATTTTTATTCATTTGTATACGATAATTGAACTGAAATTTATAGCTTTCATTAATTTTCTCATAAATTTTTTAATTTTCAATGACAAAAATCTTTGAAATTAAAAAAATTAACTATTGTAGATGAAATCTGCACAACTTCCTGCAGAAATTCATGTTGTGAAAATGATGAAATTTCAGGTAAATATTCCCCCAATCACCTCATTCATCCTTTTTTCCCATTCTTGTTTGCGGTTTTATTTCTCTGGATATATTGCTCATTATTAAAATATTATACTGGAAGAGGAATGAAATTCAATGAATTGGGAATTCCCCAATTTACTTGACTTTTCAATGATTTTTTATATAAATTCACCAAAACCATTCCATAACACCTATTCCATCCTCTCCCGGGAATAAACTCTCGACCCTCCTCATTATGTATTTTCATTTCATCCGTGGAACCGAGAAACTTATTCTGCCAATTCGAAGACGAATGGAAAACTCGGGATGAAAGTTGTGCGATATCTGCACCGATGCAGTTGGAAGTTGTAAAAAATTAACGAAGTGGGAGAGACGGATGGCGAGTGGGAGAATGGTTTGTCACTCGTGTAGAAAGTATTATTTCTAACCGCGGTATGTGGGGTAAATGTGGATGGAGGAATCTTTATTTACTGTACGTGGTTTGGAATATTTGTCCATTAGATGGTTAGAAATGGTACGTTTAAAGGATTGTAATAGTCAGCTGATAGGATTCTCCATCCTGTCTAACGCCCCCCATTTCGTTCTCAAATTAATAATAAAATATGAAACCCATTGAAATTTAGAAGAAAATGGATAGATTTAATAAACTCTCTTAACACGCATCATTCAATTAATGTTTTCTTATTCTTCTCTACGTAAATTTTTGGATTCAATTCAGGAAGTTTGAATTCAAAACAAAAACATAAAATAGAATTAATCACAACATCTTGTGATTACAAAATTTTCACTCTCTTATTATCTTTTCATAGAATAGATGATATTGAATTTATCAAAATTTTGATAATCATTGTTTTAAATTTATAATGATAAATAATAAAGTAGAAAAAAAAGTCAACGGTGCATAGAACAGAACAGTAAAAAACCCGGAGTATTTGTTTGAATTTTGCTCCCTGGAAAAGACCTTCCAGTCTCCCTATCCCCCGCAGCGTAGAAGCACTAAGCTCGCCGTTGCTATTCTCCTCTTCAAAAAGGAAAAAAGGAAAACACGAGAATGAAAAAGAGAAAATTTTGCATTTTTACTGTTGAAATTCCCTGCAATTTCAGTGGAGCTCTAATGCGATAAAAATTTCCAAGGGATGTAACTGGAAATTCCGGCCAAAAATAATCATTATTGCATTCTCCGATATTTCTTTTTAAAAAATAGAATCCTTTTGCGCAGAACAGAACAGAGCAGGGAAAATCCCGGAGATTTGCTCGAGTTTAGATCCCTGGAAAGGACTGTTTTCCTCCTTCTCGTAAAAGTAAAAAAAAAGGACAACGCGAGAATAAAAGGCAAAAGATTTTTATTTTTATTGTCGAAATTCCCTGCAATTGCAGTGGAACTCCACTGCAACAAAAATTTCCAAGAAGGACAACCGGAAATTTCAGCCAAAAATGTTAAACATAAATGTTAAACTTTTGCTCATATTTTCTCCAAACAAATTCAATATTTCCCAGAACAACAGTGAAAAGCCCGGAGTATTTGCTTGAGTTTTGTTCCCTGGAAAAGACCTTCCCTCTCGCTTGCAGTATTCTTCTTCTATTCTTCTTTTCGTAAAAGTAAAAAAAAGGGAAAACGCGAGAATACAAAGAAAAAGATGAAAAGATGAATTTTAGTGTCGAAATTCCCGGCAATTGCAGTGGAACTCCACTGCGACAAAAATTTCCAAGAAGTACAACCGGAAATTTCAGCCAAAAATGTTAAACATTACTTTTGCTCGTATTTTCTCCAAACAAATTCAATCTTTTCTCAGAACAGAACAGAACAGTGAAAAGCCCGGAGTATTTGCTTGCGTTTTGTTCCCTGGAAAAGACCTTCCTCTCGCTTGGAGTATTCTTCTTCTATTCTTCTTTTCGTAAAAGTAAAAAAAAGGGAAAACGCGAGAATACAAAGAAAAAGATATGAATTTCAATGTCGAAATTCCCTGCAATTTCAGTGGAACTCCACTGCGACAAAAATTTCCAAGAAGTACAACCGGAAATTTCAGCCAAAAATGTTAAACATTACTTTTGCTCGTATTTTCTCCAAACAAATTCAATCTTTTCTCAGAACAGAACAGAACAGTGAAAAGCCCGGAGTATTTGCTTGAGTTTTGTTCCCTGGAAAAGACCTTCCTCTCGCTTGGAGTATTCTTCTTCTATTCTTCTTTTCGTAAAAGTAAAAAAAAAGGGAAAACGCGAGAATACAAAGGAAAAAATTTGAATTTTAATGTCGAAATTCCCTGCAATTGCAGTGGAACTTCACTGCGATAAAAATTTCCAAGAAGTGCAATTGGAAATTTCCTCCAAAAATATTAAACATTACTTCCGCCCCCCAATTTCTCCAAAAAATCACTCCTTTCCCTCCCCATAACAGAACAGAACAGTGAAAAGCCCGGAATATTTGCTTGAGTTTTGTACCCTGAAAGACCTTCCAGTCTCCCTATCCCCTGCAGGGTAGAAGCACTAAGCTCGCAGTTGCTATCCCCCTCTTCGTAAAAGTAAAAAAAAAAGGAAAAACGCGAGAATGAGAAAGAGAGAGATAAAGCGCTAAGGAACGTCGATAACGTTGGAAAAACGTAAAAGTCAGGAGTAGGTGGAGTAAGAGGTGGGTGGGAGAGGAGGAGAAAAAGGGTGCATGTACGAGGGAGTAAAAAGGATGAAAAATAGAAGGAGGAGGTAAAGCCCCGTGGCCTCGGAAACTTCCACCGAGAAGGAAGAAATGAGGGGAGAAGACAGACGAGAAGAGGTATAAAAAGAGTATTAAAAAAAGAAAATACATAAAAAGAACGGAGGGAGGATGAAGGATGAAGGAGTTTTGCGGGAGTTGGTAATGCAGAAAGAAGGAGAGGAGAGGATGTAAAGAAGTGATGGGGTCAGAGGGGCGCAGGGGCGGGGGCAGGAGGCGAGAGAGAGAGAGGAAGAAGGGAGGGATGAGGTGCTGGGGGATAAAGAGAAAAGAGAAGCCCAGAAAAAGGGGGCCACGAGAAAATAGCGTCTTTCGTTCATGTGTGTGAGCGATGCTTCGATGGGAAAGGGACGTCCGAAGAGCAAATGGTAACTGGAGAACGAGGGGAAGAGGAAGAGCACTCATACGGACACAATGTGTGCACACGTGACCCTCGTTTTATTTTTCTCTCTCCCACACGGCTTTCGGGGGAAAGGAGAGACGGCGGAAGGAAACGCGAGAGGGAGAGAGAGAGAGAGAGACTAACGAAAAGTGTGAGGAGGAAAAATGCCGCTGTCGGCGGATATTTTTTCGGAATTCGTTGGGCTGTACACTGTTGGAATATTATTCCTGAAATTTTAAGTGGAAAATCTTGAAATTTTTAACAATCACTCGTTCACACGAAATTTTTGTGTATTTTGCTATTGGAAAATCAGTTGAATTCTGGAGGTTTCAATGGAATTGCAATTTTCAGGCCCACGTGGTTATAAAAGTTATTGAATAATTTCAATAACTTTCATCCACGAAAATTTCCACGAAAATTCAAATTCGCATTTTTTGTTTTTTTTATTTTTAATAATAATACGAATAATCATAATAATGAAAAGTAATAATTATAAAACTGAAAAATCAATTATTTGAAATAATAATAATTCTTTTCAGTAAAATATACTAATAGTTTTTTACGCGAATAATAGTTTTTATGCGAATTGTTGTAGAAGCAACATTTTTCCAGAATTTTCAATCCACTGAAAATTCCGTGGGATGTGATGTTCAATTTTCCCAATGACTTTTAAAATTCTAGATGTCATTGAAATATCAGTGATAATCTGAAATAGAAAATGGACTCCATACATTCCATGAACGGTTTGATCTTAAATTGAATTCAAATTCGCAACATTGAGAATTCAAGTGCAACTATTACTTAATATTCAAAAAATTTCTAACAGTATAGACACTGTTAGAAAAAACGAAATTTCATGGACAACTGACTACTAATTTTCAGGCCATTAACACAGAATGCGATTTAGGGGAAAAAAAAGTCATGAAATTTCACGTTTCACTGAAACTTCAGTAAAATTCCAGAATTTTAAACAGTATAAAGACGAGAATTCCTTAATTCATTTAAATTTCAGTGAAATTGCATTGAATTTTCACTGAAATCTGAAATTTCATTATTTTTTCCCACTAAATCGCATTCAGTGTCACTGTCCTAAAAATTCAAAAATATATTTACCAGAATTCTCTAGTTTTCTATTAATTTTCAGGTATAATGCAACTGAAATGAACAGTTCCCTTTGATTTTTCCCCGAAATTCTCAATTTTCAATGACGAAATTCCTTGAAACTCCAGTAGTAATCAAATTAAATAAAAATTTCCGAAAGTACTGGGAATTTCAGACGAAAATTTCCACCAGAGTACACGGATTTTCTTGTTGAAGAGTCTTGTACTTGGAAAAGGGGATAAAAGGGGCGAGGAAAACCCGAGACGATCCTCGCAGAGAAGAGGAAAAAGGAATGGGGGAGGGGCTGCTTTCGAAGGAGTTGGGTCTCTAGACGAAGAGGGATGACTCGCTTTTTCCCTCTCGGGTCGAACCGAGTCCAACGGAAAGCCCTTCGCCCACCCGATTTTCTTCCCCTCATCCATTCCTTTTTCCTTTCTCCACGCAGACAAAGGATTTGCGAGTGCTCCCGCATTATGGAGAATATGTTTGTTGATGGAACGAAATTAATGCCGTTGCTAGAATCACGGGTATTTTCAGCCACAGGAGAGACATTTTTCCCATGTATTGTTAATGTGTCCCCCCCCCCGGGGGGGGGATTGGAAAATTGGCGAATTCGTTGAGAATTTCAGAAGCCCGGAAAATCGATAAACCGACCCGGTGATATTCCATTTTCAAACCCACAATTTAAACAAATTAAACCGAGAGACCACGAAGATATGGATGAAGTATAACAGGTTGAGAGATGTCGTTAACACTTCTCGCTCTCGTTATCAAGACTACAGTATACAGTTAACCCAATTTCGCGATACACCAGACGTTTCACAAATAGAGTGAAAAATATATCGTTTAAATAAAAATCAAATTTCATTTGAATAAGTGAGAGGTGAGGACGAACAAGTGCAAAAAAAAGTGTATAGTTACACAGTTTGAAGCGTCATTGATCCAATTCCTCCTGGCAATGAATAATTGAGACATTCTGAGACGTCGGTAGACGTTCGGATACAAAAGGAGGGGAAAAAAATGAGAAACGAGTCGCGCCAAGTCGAGAATAAGAGGAAAGAGGAAAAAAATTACCATCCGGAAAAAAAATAACAGTCGCGGCAGAGAGAGAGAGAGAGAGAGAGACGGGGATCGGAATGGGAGGGAACGGCGGGCGAAAAAGAAGAGGAAGAAAATGGAGCTTAGACTGTCCGTTATCGTTGTCGCGTCTAAGCACCTGATAAAAGTCCGTGTGTCTACGGACAGATAACGCCGAATAGCCGGTATAAAGTGTCGCATAGATAGAGAAAGATAAAGAGCGGTTCAGGGAACAGGTGAAATTGCTGGATACAAGACCAACGCCCGACGAATAAAGCACTCGATAGCGTGTCATCCTGCGACCGCAAGTGATTATTCTCGTGAGGACGTGACGAGTGTTTAACCTGCGTGTTATATTCCTGGGGATTTGCATGAGGGAGAGAAAGAGAGAGAGAGAGAGAGAGAAGAGAGAGTTGAAGTTGCTGGGAAGTGGAACACCCTGGCTAATCGATTCCTGGTAGCTTTCCACCGGGACTCCCTACTTTATCAGCCTTCGAAGGATATTAGGTCCTTGGGCTCGTCGCATGCCACTTCCGCTCTTCACACCGCTATTTCCCTTTTGTTTATATTTTTCTTCATGAATTATGACTGAATTTCCCCGCTACTGCGGCACTCATTACAGGTATTTTCATTAGCAATTACGTCATTCGTGATTTATTTATTAATGATTGTGATTGTTCCGGTGGTGTCCAGCGGAGGGATGGCCGGGCAGCACTACTGCCTGCGGTGGAACAACTACCAGTCGAACATGACATCTGTTTTTCACCAACTACTTCAGACTGAAGCCTTCGTGGACGTCACACTCGCCTGCAATGAGGCCTCGCTAAAGGCGCACAAGGTAGGCTGCATTTAATTTGTTGAGGCGGGGGGGAATTATGAAGATGATTGGAAATTTTTTTCGCTTTACAAATCGTCTTCGTCTTTGAATCTCGGAAAATTTCACGATTTTCACGGAAATTTCATCTGAACAGATTTTTCATTTTTAATTTTGGACCAAAAATTAATGTTCAGTTGAAAATTAATTCTGTTTAACCATTTGATGATGTTTTTTTTCTCCTGAATGAAACCCATTGTCACCCAACGTTACTCTTCTGAAAATTCTTACTGAACTGCTCGTAAAATTCAAATTTTTTTCGTGTTCGAATCTCGGAAAATTTGATGATTTTCACGGAAATTTCAGCTAAACATATTTTTCATTTTTAATTGAGCGCAAATTCGGGGCATTTTTGGGCCAAAAATTGAAGTTCAGTTGAAAATTAATTCTGTTTTCTCATTTGATGATATTTTTTTCTCCTGAATGAAACCCATCGTCGACCTAACGTCACTCTTCCGAAAATTCTTCCTGAACTGCTCGTGAAATTCCAATTTTTTTGTTCGCAAATAAATTATGAGAATGGGGAAAACCGAGATATTGCACGGACTATCTCGCGATATCTCGACTCGCGAAGTCTTATCGCGTGTGGATGCAACGAGTGACGTAATTCCACAATCTCCGGACAATCAGAGGTGAATTCTCACTCGTGGTATTTTGATTTCGCAGGTGGTTCTGTCGGCCTGCAGCTCGTACTTCAAAAAGCTGCTGCTCTCGAATCCCTGCAAACATCCGACAATCATAATGCCCCAGGACGTGTGTTTCAATGATCTCAAGTTTATCATTGAATTCGTTTACAAGGGCGAGATCGACGTGTCCCAGGCGGAACTGCAGGTGAGAGAAATCTAGCCCAAGTGAACATTCTTTCGTTTTACCCGCGCACTCGGGCCGTCACGCTCTCCCTCTGATGCTCGATATCACTTGTGGGGATCGCGCGAGGTTTCTACGTCGATTCGTTAGCACGAGGGGTCGGTAAAGGAGGGAATGGACTTTATCGCTGATCGGGTTCGGGTTTACTTTGATTTCCCCATTTGATGGGCATTAAGGATATCCAAGTATTTGGCTATTTTTTCTCCATTGAAATGATTTTCTATTTTTAAAGTCGAACATCAGAGCTTTCATTTGAGCCCCATTTGATCCTAAGTTCCCGGATATTTTGCAATGATTTTATTATTTAAACTTTACAAGTCAGAATTTGAATCTCGATATTGAACAGTTAGAAAATATTTAAAAAATCTGGAAAAAAATAGAGTTCACTTTTAGAGGAAGTTTGATGAAATGACTAAAAAGTGCAATTTTTGAACATTATGAGCATTTTCTGTAAATAATTTATAAACAATGATAAAAATCATTTGTGTGGAATCGTAAGCAATTTATTCATATTCATAGTTTTATCAAAAATTAATTTTATCCCTAAAAAAATGAGGTTTTCAAATGTTGAAAAAATTTCAATTTTTCATTTAGAAACAACGAATGTTTACAAAAATAATAATTATGGGCAAAATGTCATTTAAATGACACTGAATATTCATGCAATTTAATTGACAAATTTGATGATTGAAAAAGTTAAATTTATGATAAAAGATACATAGTCCACACGCAATACCCCCTTCCCGTGTGCACTTCTAGTGCGGTAAGGTTTTGAGGTGTTTTCTTATGTTTTCGGATATGAGAAATCCGAATCCGGTGGTATTTTTTATGTAAGTGCGTGCAATTAATAGTTATAAACAAATTAAGTGGTTTTTTTGATGATTTTTTTTT
>NW_021680373.1:872714-879654 GCF_001412515.2 Diachasma alloeum
TTTTTGTTTTCCTTTCTATGTACCAATACATGAGTAGAGGTCGTTTTATCTGAGAAAAATGACGGATTGATGAGCATTCAGAGGACGTCGAGCGTCCCACCCATCTTCGCGCGTCGCGCATCCTCCCGCGCCCACCTGGTGGACCATATTTCAGCAACGGATTGATGGATTTTGATTTAAAGAAATGATAATTATTTATTACACAAAAAGCAACAACTTTTGTCATGAACATTTTCTTCTATTTGCCAATGTTTCCCATAAAAAAAAAATCATCAAAAAAACCACTTAATTTGTTTATAACTATTAATTGCACGCACTTACATAAAAAATACCACCGGATTCGGATTTCTCATACCCGAAAACATAAGAAAACACCTCAAAACCTTACCGCACTAGAAGTGCACACGGGAAGGGTGTATTGCGTGTGGACTAACATGAATAGCCTTAAGATCTTGTTTACAGAAAAAATGCATATTAAATTAAATTGTGTAATCTGAATTCCACATTGTGCAATTCAAAGTTGTGAATGTTCAATTCAATGTGTACAATTCGACAGGTATTATTTGAGCATGTGAAATTCAAGAAAAATAATACACCAATCAGGGCCTGAGTTTCACGGATTCTGTGTTTTTCTTGGATTTCACATCCTTGAATTATACATGTCGCATTGCGCGAAATAAATTAAACATTTACAAGATTGAATTGTATAATGTGGAATTTTCAGGTTGCACAATGTGGAATTGGGATGGTACATCATAGTTTAGCAGAATTTGATATGTATATCGTGTAATTAGCATCTAGGGATTACAATTTCTGAAAACAAGTTCGCAGGTATTTTGTTGAATAAAATAAATGATGGCAATACTCTGGAATTCACACAGAATGTCCATAACGAGAATGAAACAATGTATGAATTTTTATGGCACCTCTCTAAATTTATAGGGAAGGGTAGGGTAAAATTCACACTTTTGAATTTTTTGAAGTATTAATCATCGAGTGAATTGTTAATGAAAGAGGATAATTTTTTCGACGGAAAGTAAAAGCTCTTGATTGACATAATAATTCTCAGATATGAACATTGGAAAAAAAGTGAAAAGTATCCATTTTATCAAATCTTCCCCCTCTTTCTCAAAATACGAAGAGTGTCTAACAAAATTTACATTTTTAACTCTTCAAAATATTCATAATTCAACAATAAATTCATCGATTGAGCTCATTCTCGCCTCATAAAAAAAAGAAAGAGTTATCCATTACGAGAAGTAAAAAATCCCCTTTTATCAATATTTCAATGAATTATTAACATTTCAAAATTCAAAATTGTCCATTCTCCTATTTCTCAAAACACAGAGAACTATATAACAAAATTTACATTTTTGACTCTTCAAAATATTCATAATTCAACAATAAATTCATCAATTGAGCTCACTCTCGACTCATAAAAAAAGCAAGAACTGTCCATTACGAGAATTAAAAAATCCCCTTTCATCAACATTTCAATAAATCACCAACATAAAAATTCAAAAGTGTCCACATTGCCCCACCATCTCTCCGCGTGAATTACCTTGAGAAACGCCAGTCGATAAACAGCCGCAAGAGCTCTACTGACGCAACAATCGTGTAGACCCCGCCAGAGATCGCCTCGATCATCATCCCCAGTTGTTGTGACTCCTCCACCGTCTTTATCCACCGAATGCCCGGTTCTCCTCAGTTTTGCCTCGTAAATAGGTAATCCGGTGCTCTCAGTGAAAAATAATCTCCCCGAAAATCATTCATCGGTTCTATTTCCACCCCCGCGCGCTCAATTCTCCAGTGACAGTGAGGGAGTTCCCTAAAATTCGATTATCTGTGTTGGACATTCTCGACTAGACGACAGACAACTTCCCCTGGATTTGTTTGAGGCGCAAGAGGTTAGACATGCACCATCCATTATTAAAAAAGTACTATAGATATGAAACTGCGCGGCGAATGACCGGTGTCGATACCTTCAGCTCAACATTTTAATTCCAGAGATTGATTAATTTTCGAATTGCGAATATTTTTCGATCCCAAAATTCGGGGATTCTTCATTTCGGCGTGGGACAATTGAGGAGAGCATGCTTCCCCTCCCCCCGGATATTCATTTTGCGAGTATTTTTAATGAGAAATAGGTGTGATTATTGGAAAAGGCTTTGAATGGCCGCTAGCGAAGCCGTCTAGTGACTCTCGCGCCTATATCCCTCGGTGTACCGGTTGAAATCAATAAAAGGACAGTCTTCGACCCCCATCTCGTTAGGACGCATTGTTCGGCAATCAGGCTACTCTCTGGCGGTGCTTGCTAGGCTCCCAGGGGCTCTCAATTCCAATCGCAGCACCACTTTTTTTTTAAGGTCTGGATGAAGAAGTGCCGGCCAATTCCAATTGACTCTTTGATTTTAGCGAGAAAAATGCGATTAAATGAACGAAGAACAATCGTTCGTTATTAGTTATAATAATTACAGTTGTTATTTTTGTTCTCACATGAATTTCAACTTCAATGAGTATGGGAATTTAGTCAATTAATTGGAGGAGAATATTTTTGCTTCAAGAATGGTATTAGATCCTTGGAAACATAATTACTAAATGGTTTCATGTGTTCGTTATCAAATGATGTGAAACAGTTTGAGACGATTTTATTTGCATGAAGAAAAATTCCAATTCTAATTGAGTTTTTCATTTTAGCGAGAAAAATGCATTTAAAAGGACGGAAGAATAGTCGTTTGTTATTAGTTATAATAATTACACTTGTTATTTTTGGCTCTTAGATGAATTTCAACTTATATGAGTATGAGAATTTAGTCAATTAATGGTAGGATAATATTTTTGCTTCAAAAATGGCATTAGATCCTTGGAAACATAATTACGAATTTTTTTCAAGTGCTCGTGATCATATGATACGAAACAGTTTGAGAAAATTTTACTTCTTCGTCACTAGCGAGATTTTCTTCTGGAATTCTTGTGGAGGAAAATAATAGAAATATGGAGCTTGTCCCTTTCTTTTACTACGTTATTTCTATATTTCTCTCAATTCCAATCGCAGTAACCCATTTCTTTAAGATCTGGATGAAGAAGGGGGGGCCAATTCCAATTGAGTCTTTGATTTTACCGAGAAAAATGCGATTAAATGACCGAAGAACAATCGTTCGTTATTAGTTATAATAATTACAGTTGTTATTTTTGTTCTCATATGAATTTCAACTTCAATGAGTATGGGAATTTAGTCAATTAATTGGAGGAGAATATTTTTGCTTCAAGAATGGTATTAGATCCTTGGAAACATAATTACTAAATGGTTTCATGTGTTCGTTATCAAATGATGTGAAACAGTTTGAGACGATTTTATTTGCATGAAGAAAAATTCCAATTCTAATTGAGTTTTTCATTTTAGCGAGAAAAATGCATTTAAAAGGACGGAAGAATAGTCGTTTGTTATTAGTTATAATAATTACACTTGTTATTTTTGGCTCTTAGATGAATTTCAACTTATATGAGTATGAGAATTTAGTCAATTAATGGTAGGATAATATTTTTGCTTCAAAAATGGCATTAGATCCTTGGAAAAATAATTACGAATTTTTTTCAAGTGCTCGTGATCATATGATACGAAACAGTTTGAGAAAATTTTACTTCTTCGTCACTAGCGAGATTTTCTTCTGGAATTCTTGTGGAGGAAAATAATAGAAATATGGAGCTTGTCCCTTTCTTTTACTACGTTATTTCTATATTTCTCTCAATTCCAATCGCAGTAACCCATTTCTTTAAGATCTGGATGAAGAAGGGGGGGCCAATTCCAATTGAGTCTTTGATTTTACCGAGAAAAATGCGATTAAATGACCGAAGAACAATCGTTCGTTATTAGTTATAATAATTACAGTTGTTATTTTTGTTCTCATATGAATTTCAACTTCAATGAGTATGGGAATTTAGTCAATTAATTGGAGGAGAATATTTTTGCTTCAAGAATGGTATTAGATCCTTGGAAACATAATTACTAAATGGTTTCATGTGTTCGTTATCAAATGATGTGAAACAGTTTGAGACGATTTTATTTGCATGAAGAAAAATTCCAATTCTAATTGAGTTTTTCATTTTAGCGAGAAAAATGCATTTAAAAGGACGGAAGAATAGTCGTTTGTTATTAGTTATAATAATTACACTTGTTATTTTTGGCTCTTAGATGAATTTCAACTTATATGAGTATGAGAATTTAGTCAATTAATGGTAGGATAATATTTTTGCTTCAAAAGTGGCATTAGATCCTTGGAAACATAATTACGATTTTTTTTCAAGTGCTCGTGATCATATGATACGAAACAGTTTGAGAAAATTTTACTTCTTCGTCATTAGCGAGATTTTCTTCTGGAATTCTTGTGGAGGAAAATAATAGAAATATGGAGCTTGTCCCTTTCTTTTACTACGTTATTTCTATATTTCTCTCAATTCCAATCGCAGTAACCCATTTCTTTAAGATCTGGATGAAGAAGGGGGGCCAATTCCAATTGAGTCTTTGATTTTACCGAGAAAAATGCACTTAAAATGCCGGAAGAATAATCATTCATCATTCATGATCATAATTATATTTATTTTTTGTTTTTAGATGAATTTCAACTTCTATGAATATGAGAAATTAAGTCCACTTATTTTAGGACAATATTGTTTTCTCTATATAATAATTTTGTAAATTAAAACAACGTAAAGATTTCCCGGGTTCACGAGGGTCATATGGGGGTTGAATGGAGGTAATCGTCTGTATAACCCACCAATCATACTCAGGGTGATGGGGGGGGGGNGGGGGGGGGGGGGGGGGGGGAGCGAAGCGAGCGAGGGGGCGTGGCCCTTCCGGAGTTGATGAGCGAAGCGAGTAGGCGGCGAAGCCCCCCAGTGAAAAATGTTATTACATACTTGGAAATTCATTCTAAACGATGAACAAAAATTAATAACAATTCATCATTTCTGAATTTTTTGTTACGTTGTCATGAATAAAATAGATTGATTCATTTCTTTGATACTGAATCCACAATCATCTTCAATTACATCTTGCAAAAAAAATCATATAACGAGTGATAAATCCTAAAATCAAGTGATTTCATCGGTACAACCCTGAAAAATCTTACGAATTTTGTCCCCAAATTTCAGCGATTGAATCCCCACTTCCCCGCATAATTCCAGTTACTGCCGAATCTCGAAAAATGAAGGAAATCTCCCCAAACAACGTTTTTCTCTCTTCGCCCATTCATTCCTCAATCCTCGAACTTCTTGCGCACCTCAACCACTCCGCGAACGAAAAATTCCCATCCGCCCATTTTCCCCTCGAATTTCTCCTCACAAAAATTAGCCCCCCCCCCGCGCCGCGGATTGACTATTTACCCAGTGCACTGTAAATTCACAATTTCCCCATTGTAACAATGCAAATCCCATTACGAAAAATCCCCTCAACAATGCCGAATGCAGATGGAAAAATATGAAAACCGGTGAAAGACAACATTCGAATATAATTGGCAGCGATGTTTCATATTTTTTATCCTCTTTTCGTTCTGTCCCTCGACTCAGCCGGGCGCAACGTGCTGGCACGCAACGCTCCTGGGTGTCGGTGGAATCGTGTGCATAGCCAGTGTATTCCAATCCCTCCGAGGCCCCCACGAAATCACATTAAAATAATCGATGGATAATTCTGGGTACAACCGAAGAAAGCCAAAAATTCCCTATTGAAATTCTCTCAATTACCCACAACTGGTGGAGATGAAAAAAAAAAGGAGCTGAAAACTTTCATTCCACTCATTCTCATAATTCCCACAGTCTGACCTTGAAAGCACAGTGCAGAGTATACAGTCAAAAAGGTTCTCACTGTATTGCCTGTAACATGGAAAACCGCCGCCTCCACCTCATTTTTCTCTCCGCCACGATTTCCATCGCTATTTTCGCGTGAATTCAGCGATGAAAAAAAAAAAACAATCCAGAATGAGGTCGTGAGTGGCCTGTGTTCGTAGTAAAACCAGTGAGCATTTGAGGAAGCGAAAGGCAAAGGAGAGAAACGAAGAAGGATCTCCACGAATGACCTCCTTCTCGACTTGTCACGCTCGATAACTCAACTGGTTACATTTCTCCTCCTGTTTCTTTCTCCTCTCTTCATCATGAATTCCTCAATGTTCTCAAGGGACGGGGATGACGGCCCCACGTGACACATCCTCGCGAAAATAACGGTGCAAAAACAACGAGTGCAATACGAAAAAAAAAGGAAAAAGTAAAAACTAGAATGAGGATAATGCTCTCTCAATGACCCCCTTTCTGAATCCTCCACTCAGTGAGAAACTCGGACACCTGACCAGGAACTCCTACATAAACTCCCATACGTTGTCTCCGCGTACTTCAACTACGGTAGAAGCGATAAAACCAGTGACTGAGAGAGAGAAAAGAGGGATGAAAGGAGTTAAACGCACTGGGAATACCGTTTCTCGAGACCTTGAACTCTCCTTACCACCCGTAAAACCCTCATGGCAGACACACGAGACGTCTCTCGTTCGACTTGGCCAAGCTTTTTCCACTCTCAACCGAAACCCCCCTTCCCGCCCCCCTCCTTCGGGTATATAATTTCGTTATTTTCAGCTGAGACTGTACCCTCATCTCTCCTCTCCCGCATTCGTCAACAGCTCCGCGTCCCCGTCGCAAACGACAAGAATCGATTTTTCATTGATTGCTCTCAATTACCCGCGACACACGACACCAACAGTACAAAATTTTCGTTAATCATCATCAATTGAAATTTATATCCCCCTGATAATTCATAAACTTTCATTCTCGACTGTACCACGCGGATTCTGCAAGCGCATCGGTCGGGTTATATGTGTGCGTAGAGACGACTGGAGCCGCAGATTCCCTTTGTCCGCGCAAACTCTGCAGTCACGACTGCCTCTTTCCTGCCCCCCTC
>NW_021680373.1:879685-880094 GCF_001412515.2 Diachasma alloeum
CCCCCCCCGCCCCCCCCCCCTCCCCCCGCCAGTCCCCAACTCTCTCACTCCTTGCCCACTTTAAAATCTTTGTTTCCCATCTTTGTTTGACGAATACCCAAACCTCCTCCATCTCTCTCTCTCAGGGATTTCAGACTGCAGGCATTTTCGACCGAAAAATTTCTGCACACAATTCCTCATATATCTCCCAACTCCTCAAGCCGCGCCCGAATATCAAAATCCCCAAATTTTCAATGCCCCCGCACACCCCTTCCCCCCCCTCCCATTTAATGATAAAAAAATTTTTGCGCCAAGAGTTTGCAGAACCGTAAAAATAAAAATGCACCAGCAAAGAGAGCGACTATACACGTCGAAGCCAAAGACCCGTGCAGACGGATCCCAAACAACAGTGGGGGCTGTGCCCCCCCCC
>NW_021680373.1:880139-880618 GCF_001412515.2 Diachasma alloeum
CCCCCCCCCCTCCCGCCCCTCCTCGTCTCGCGCCTCACAATTCGCATCCATCTCCCTCACCTCATCCTCCTCATTGGCCGCGCCTCGTCCACCAATAGCACGACATAGCCCTCCAACCGGCTACATCTCACTCCATCCCTCTGTCTTTCTTCAGCGCATTTAAACGCACAATACCAACTCGAATTTTCTATCTACATTAAAAAAGGTCCCTCTCCCGTTCTCCCTCTCTCCCTCTCTCTTCGTGGCTTATTCGATATTCAGGTTTTTCTCCCTATCCTCAATTCTTCATCTCCCTCTGGCGCATTGAGACACGCACAAATGCCCAACACAAATGTGTCTGTATTCGCTTTTAATCCTCTCTCTCTCGCGCGCGCTCTCACTCTCTCTCAGTCTTACTCCATCCTCGTTGGGTTAACGTCGGCAAATTTCGCGGCATCTCGGTGGGTCCCTCTTTACCTCCCCCTCAACCCCCCCCCCTC
>NW_021680373.1:880638-882842 GCF_001412515.2 Diachasma alloeum
CCCCCCCCCTCCCCCCGCCGTCCTGTGTGTACCGGCTGTCCGCTGGTGCCGCGCCGCCACCAACGCTATCGTCACCGCCCGCTCCTCTTCCCGAATATCCACCTCTCTCTCTCTCTCTCTCTCTCGCTTTCAGCCTGGCGTCCTCAGCCCGATCCCTTCGGTTTGAGAGCCTCCCCGAATGCCATTTCACTTTCGTTGGGCTTCGCCACGGAGGTGACCCGGGGTACCGCCAACAATTATTGCGGCCGAGTTTTATTTTAAAACAGATCAATCCGGGTTTTTTTTTAATTTTTAGGATATCAATTACGGGTGGATTTGGTGGTTGTCACGAGTGTTTGTGTCGTGTTTTTTTATTTTTAATATTTTTTCGTCTCGGTTTATTTGAATTGTTCGCGGTGGCTCCGGTGAACCGTCGGCTCTTACGCACGTGTGTGAACTCGAGAGGAGCGTCGAGACGCCAGTTTTGTTTGGCTCTGGGGCTATACCTTGCACTTGGCGGTGGTCTTGATTTTGTTGTCGCCACTCGCGAGTTTCTCGTTTATGTCGGGGTGGAATCAGGGGTTGAGGTGAGTGATAACAGCCGGCGATAGTGGGGGTATTGATTATTTAGTGATGAGGGGGTGGAGATATGAATTTAGTTGTGATGTTCGGTGGATTTTTTCATGGGGGCGAGGGAGGTGGACTCTCTTGAGTTGGCGATACGCCGGTAGACAGAATTGGTTATTGTTGAGAAATGGATTTGGTTGGGGGTCTGTTCGGTCTCACCGAATGTTCATTCGTTAGTACACTGATAGAACGGATTAGTTATTGTTAACGAATGGATTTTGGTTGGAGGTAAGGTCTCACTTCCTTCGGTCTCACCAAATGTTCATTCGTTAGTACACTGATAGAACGGATTAGTTATTGTTAACGAATGGATTTTGGTTGGAGGTAAGGTCTCACTTCNTGGTTGGAGGTTAGGGTCTATTCGGTCTCACCAAATGTTCATTCGTTAATAGTTAACGAATGTATATTTGAGAAACCTTGTTTGACTCGACTTACGCCATTCAAGTGAACCATTCGTTAACTATTAACCAATATTCATTTGGTCATATTCAACTCTACCATTCGTTAATAGTTAACGAATCTCGTTTGGAATAAATGAATCATTCTATCAGTGTAGTTGACAAATACGAATTGTTTGAATTGATTTTCACCTTTTGAGTGAACCATTCGTTAACTATTAACGAATAGTAGAGGTGAATCTGACAAAATGGATATGCGTTAGTAGTTAACGAATCTCGTTTGGAATAAATGAATCATTCTGTCAGTGTAGTGGTGATAGGCGAATTTTTCTGCCGATGTTGAGTTATAAATTATTAAAAACCGCACGTGTATTGTGTAAATGTTTGGAATAAATGGCTTTTTTATGCCGAGGAGCTGAAGCAGACTTGAACATAGATAATATTCAATGAATTCCGTCTATAGGGAGAGGTAAAAACGGTAAACGATCGTTTAAAAACGAGTTGGAGCAGAGATGAACCGAAATCAACGAAGGAAAACAAGTCCATTTAATCCTCGGCTAAGTTTTCGAGGAATATCTTCGAATCTAAGCGAAATAGCGAAACTTTCATAATCACCTTTTTTGCAGTCCTCAATGCGCCCTACAAAAAAGATTCAGACCAAAATTTTGCTATCTCCCCCAGGTTTCGAGATATCCATTGAAAACCGCTTCGCTATTTTCACCACTTCGCTATTGAAACAAAGATCGATAATTCTTTTCAATATTCTAAAGTTATCAACAACTCCCGATCGCCAGAGTAAAATCAAACGATGAATCCATCATTTTCAAGATATACTTCTTGCCCCACTCAAACCTCATCATCTGGTCAGAAGATATCCCCCAAAAGATCACTTCATCTCATCTTGAACTCCAGATGACCGCTGAATCTTTCCTCCGAAAGGCCCCCTTCACCCCTCACGTCCCTCCACCCGCCATAAATGCCCCTCAGCAAGTGTCGAAAAGCTCCCGAACTCGTGCCCATCCGTCTGAAGAGCTTCAGCCTAGTCCTCTCGCATTATCAACCCCCTTCACTTCACATTCGTAAACATTCTTGCACGTTGAGTCTCGCCCAACTCGAGACCTCATCACCTCTCATTTTTCCCCAAGTCCCTCACCCTGGCCCCTCGCCAAGTCCTAATATACTCCCAGCCCCCCTCCCCCC
>NW_021680373.1:882888-912372 GCF_001412515.2 Diachasma alloeum
CCCCCGGCCCCCGTTTTTCCTCCTATTCCCCCTCAGTTCCCTCGCAAACACGTGGCCTTTTTCATTCAGTAAAAGGAAATCCCGTACGTGGGATTGTACGAAGGATAGTAGGTAAAAGAAAGTGGTAGAGAAAACGAAGGAGACGTCTCCCCCCTCTCTCTCTCCCTCGCCCCGTTACATTATCAACTCCGTTATAACGCCGTATTCGTAATACTCAAGTACTCCACAGTTACCTCTATCCTCCTCCAATGGACACTGGTATGTGCGAGTATTCCGAGTATTTCCCTCGCAAGATGAGTAAAAAAACGAGTCATCCTCCTTCGGGCAACATCTTCCTCCCCACAGCCACCCCCCCGGACACTTGCCTCTTTCGCCTCCTCTGGATCCGACCTTCCGATCCACTGTCGGTCTTTTCACGGGATTTACACCTGTTGGACTTGCCATTTGCGACCTCTTCCTATTTTTCTTCTCGTCCTTCCCCTTCGCCTTGATCTTCAGAGGAAGACGCGTCAAGGTCCTCGGACTCTCCTCTCCTTCTCCTCCTCCTCCGCCCCCCCAGGACCACAGGATTCATAACATTTTCACAGGATTTCGGGGAAATTGAATGTCAATACATCGGGTAATGTCAGTCTGCATTAATAATTGCTAGGGCGATGCCCTTGAACCCTAAGTATTGATTGGTGAGGTTGGGATTCTGGTGGGTTTTCCCCTCCTCGGCTCAGCCGTCTGGCCGCTTCCTCTCTATCCCACCGTCTATACACGTACACAGATACTGTCTTTATCGTTCTAACAAACGCGTTATTTCTCGTGCTCTCTCGTCCTGGAGTACAGTCGTCGGCGAGCCCATCCTGCATTTCACCAATCCCTCGTACCCTCGGTGTCCCGGCGAATTTTCGTTACTCCCTTCCGCCGAGTGGACACTAATCAATTTTTTTGCGGGGATGTGTCTGTGATTTTTAGGGGCACTCTTTCGACAGCGACGTCTATCGGGAATTTGGAAGAGTTGAGATTTTTATAGAATATTCGGGGTCATTGTTGGGGCTTTTATTAAAGAAATCATAAGGGGGTGTATTCTTGGTGCAGCAGTTGGACTCATCGTGGACACGTCGGGGGGGTTATTCTGTTGCCGGTGCGGCGATGGGTCCTTGTCTTGCGAAGTTGATTGAGTTTTTTAGAAAATGTGCGAGTGTTCTCGACAATCGGCGAATTTTTTAGGATTTTTTATAAAACCGGCGAATGTTCTCGTATTTTTTAAAAACCGGTGAATTTCCTAGAAAATCGTAGAATTTCCTCGAATTGTCCAACAAAATCTAGAATTTTCTAGAATTCTGATAGATGGCACTGGCCCTTAGGGGTAACTTCGCGAATGACACGCCAGCATGAAATTGAAGAAGTCTGCCCGTTAATAATCTTGAATAATCTTGAGAATTCGAGTAAAGAGAAAGGTCTTGCATACTGCAATCAACGTAGAAATTTCTAAAAAATTCTAGAACATTCTGAAAAATTCTTAAACCTTCTGGGGGATATTAAAAATTTAGTGAAAATTCGGAGCTTCTCCACAGAATAATGATCACGTCAAATTACGGTTGTATTAAAGATACATCCACCTGCAGATTTTTTTTCATATGATGTTAAAACTAGCGACTAGTTAAAACGCAGGACTAGTTCAATATTCACCAGTGGAAAATTCGATTCAGGAGATCTTTAAGAGTTTATGGGTCAAACAATTATACTGAACAGCATTGAAATGGGAATTCCTCGAGCTAATTGAATTTTCAATGAAATCACGAACATTTAGGGCCGAAATACGCTGAATTTTCACTTAACTGAAAATTCAACAATATTGAAATTTCGTCGAACTAAAATGTGATGAAAACTTCCAAAAAATGTACCGGAAATATCAGTCAGAAATTTATAACAGTGTACTGTTGGAAAATTACTCTTGAAATTTCAGGTAAAAAATCTTGAAATTTTTAACAAGGAATAA
Organism: Diachasma alloeum; assembly: GCF_001412515.2. Lineage (NCBI taxonomy): Eukaryota > Metazoa > Arthropoda > Insecta > Hymenoptera > Braconidae > Diachasma > Diachasma alloeum. The sequence continues at coordinate 884,876 of NW_021680373.1, forward strand.
TTTGCATAGAATTTCCGTTGATCTTGTTATTGATAAATCAGTCAATGTTCTTGAATATCCAATGAAATTTGCTTTCTCAAGTTCACACAACAATGGAAATGACTGAAAATTCAGGCAACTTTTCTTCTTAATTTTCAATCTGTTGTTTAATTTTCGCGATAGATTTGAAAATCCAAATTGCCCTTGAAAATTCCATAATAATTCATAATGAAAAACTCAATTTTATCGAATTTCCAAGATGAATCAGGAACTCCATGAGCAATTTAGTCAGAAATTGAATTCAAGTTCAGAATATTGACAATTCAAAAGCATCTGTTCCTTAAATTTCAAAAAATTCCTAACCCACGGAGAGAAATATTCAATCAAAATTAAGTATCTTTTCCGTACCTTCGGAGTGAAATGTGATTGTCGGAAATTTTGCGGAGCTGTCACGGAATTTTTCCAGAGTGTTCCGCAATTTTTATCTGAATCTCCTGTAAAACATTACGATAGCATCACTCAAATTTTCTGAGTCGATTCCACAATCGGTGAGCGAATTGTGAGTTTCGTAAAAAGCAAATTTCTTCAGGTGCAGATCAGTTTCCTCATCCCTTTAAAATATTAAACCCCCTTAGCCTCACCTGAATCGAACGTTCCGCTAGTTTCAGCTTAATTTTTCCCACCTAATCTCGTCACTCGTATCATTTGATTTGCAATGACTTTCGCGGGAGCAAATGGGAGGGTGAAAATCCGGGGGATTTATCACGAATGAATTTCAAGGGTGGCGATGGACGAATGAGAGTAGCCGTGGACGTTAGTAGGCATAACAATCGAGATGGGGAACTGGGAAAAAGGTAGGACCAGACTGGAGGGGTGGTCGATACGGCCCTGGGGTCGCGACAGCTCCCTCCCCCTCCTCATTCTTCCTGCGGGCGTTTTTGCCTTCTCCGCCGCTGGCTGCGACACCCCCTTGGACGTCACTGTCGCTGCTGTGTGGTAGTCCCCACAGTATTTCCCTCCTCAAAGCCACCCTTCCACCCCCGCCGCCCCCGCCGCCTCCTCATTTCACCTCTCTTCGGTAGTCCGCGTAATCGCACCAGCCCCTGGGTTGATTAAAGAACAGAGGAAATCGCCGGCCAGCCGGAGCACAGGGAGTTGAATCCCTCTCCGATTTAATTTTCTCTTTTTTTCTTACGTTTACGAATTCTTTTTGGGGTCGGAGGGGAGGGAATTGAAGGGGGGAATAGAAAATGGTGACTCAAATGATGATGACGAGCTGGGGGTTTTTATTTTTGGAAGACTGATAGGATTGATTTCATTGCAAAATGCCCGGAAACTTGGGATCTAATGTGACTCAAATGAAAGCTCTGATGTTCGAGTACAAAAAAAGAAGTATTTCACTCTCGAAAAAATTGTCAAAGTCCTTGGATATCCTTAACTGTTATCAAAGTGATAAAAATTGTTATTAAAATTAAAATTCATGCACAATGCCAATGTAATTTTAAACATCCTGTGTGAATTCCGGATTCGCGTCATCAAAAACTTTCTATTTTTTTTTCAGGGTTTAAAAATGTGTTCTAATGGTTCAATATCAAAATTCCAATTCAGACCTGTAAAGTTTAAACAATAAAATCACTGTAAAATCGCCGTAAACTTGGGGTCGAATGAAAGCTCTGATGTTCGACTACAAAAAAATAAAACTATTTCACTCTCGAAAATGTTATTAAAGTGATAAAAATTGCTATTAAAATTAAAATTCATGCATAATCCTAATCTAATTTTGAACATTCTGTGTGAATTCCGCTCTAATGTCATCATTTTTGAACGAACTATCTCAAGACCTGGTCTCCAAAAATTGTAATCCCCACATTCTAATTTCTGTACACAAAGTCTCAATGCAAGACATGAAATCTGTCGAAGAATTAAGAAACTCAATTGTGTGCATTGGTAATTTTGCCATTAAAATGCAGTCTCGGTGTTAACGTGCCCCATTAATTGCATATTCCAGTCTCTGCTAAAAACGGCTGATCAATTGAAGATCAAGGGCCTCTGTGAGGTGCCTGAGAGCAAAGAGGGATCGGCATCAGTCAGTCTGAGTTCACCACCCCGAGAGCCTGGTACACCACGATTAAACTACACCAAGTTGAAGAGACATCATCCCAAGTACAAAAGAGCGAGAACATCGTTTGAGGCGATAACAGGGAGTTCAGACTCAAGGCACTACGACAAGTACAAAGACGAGGATAACGAGGGTGGTAGTGGGGCCACTGATTTTAGCTTTGGACGGGAAAATAATAAAGAGGTGAGGGATTATGAGTATTTGGATTGGAGTTGTTGAATGATTTCGGTGGATTCCGGCGTCAGTTGTTAAGGAGGATAAGTCAACTCGGAATTCAGGGCGCATTCTTACACTGAGTGAACAAACAAACACGTTGTCAAACAAGTCTTGTTTGGGCCAACAAAATTGCTAGTTGAAAATTGCCAAAAAAGAATTTGTTTGGTTCGAATTTGAAAGCCTCAAACATGAATAATTGTTCTGCTTTCGATAGCACCGAAATACATATTTGGCTCAAGAGACGGATAACTAAGATTTTTCGGGAGAAAAATACGTATGGGAGTATCGAATAACGAAGGAGTAGTGCTAGAAATGACATTTCTTGCGTGTAGAGAGAATGCAATTTTTTTTTAACTACTAAATCTATTTCTGCGACAAAAATTTTTCACTCCGGCGCACTCTCTGCATGTTTGGCACAAAAAAATCCTTTTCAATAATTTTCAAAGAAGTATTTTCTTGACACAAGTAAGACTTGTTTGAGAACTTTGTTGTTTTTCTCTCAGTGTAGAGATGAAAACATTTGAAGTGAGGGAGAATGCAAAATTATTGTGATGACTTTTGAAGGAAATATTTTTACGAATATTTAACTAGGTTTTTGTCGAATTCTTGTGACAAATCGGAGTTTTAATTTTTTGCGAGACAATTTTCAACGAATTCGCAGAATTTCTCGGGGATTTTTGCATTTCTTTGCAGAAGTTTTTGATAAATTACAGTTTCATCTTTATGAATCTAATGAAGATGTCAACATTCTCATAGGAACTCTTCTACCGAACCCGTTTTCTTCTGCAAAATAAAATCCTTGGGAGAATTTTATCCGCCTTGTACTCCAAAATATGATACTTGATCTCAAAATCGACTCGTCCCCCTCCGCCCTTGAATTCCCGATCCCCAAAACCCGTGATTAACGATATTGGCGCAAATTTCGCGTCGCTCTCCCGTGCACATAGAAGCCCAAAGTTAAATTTGTACCGGATGTTGGGTCCGTAGAATCACCGAGGTGACTGGCAGACAACGACGGAGGATGAGGAGTGTGGCGTTGAGGCAGTAGTCCTGGAATCCTGCCAACGAGACATCAACAACGGTAACGGAACAAACAACAATAACGGTAAGCCAATCTGTGAGCCGAGAATTTCGCCCCACACCTGAGTCTCTCAACCCTCACGCTGTCCATCCGATGGATCACATAGCTTTTGCATGAGGGAAATTGATACGTGAGGGTTTACACCCGGAGAAATGATGCATTCGAGTCGAGCAAAATTTTTTATTTGAAATTTTTGGTTCATTTTAATGAGAATGTTTTCATTTGTGGAATAAACTGTTCATTCATTGCGAATGAGGCATTATGACGTATTGATAAATTCATTTTTTAATTGATTAATTATTTATTTAATGTGAATGCAATTAATTAACGCGTTAAAAAAACCTCATTCAGTTGATTGAAATAAATTATTTTTCTGAGAATGAGAGAAATTGATACGTGAGGGTTTACACCCGGAGAAATGACGCATTTGAATCCAACAACATTCTTTAGTTAACAATTTTCTGTTCATTTGAATGCGAATGTTTTCATTAAGAGTTGTTTTAATTTAATGTTTAATTTAGAATGTTGGAATAAATGCAGAGACAGCCATCAATCTTCCGATTCTTCAATATTAAAATAATTTCCGAATTACATTGATCAAGGTTTAAACATACTAATCTAAATTTAAAAATATGGAACGATAAATTTTCTGTTAAGTAGATAATACTAAATTTCTTATAAGGGATTTCTGATTATCCAAATAATCGTCAATCTTCCCAACTCAATTACTGATTAATGAATAATTCGAAATTTCACTCTTTAAATTGATGATTACTTCCATAATTAAAATTTAAGAGTGATATTAACTAATTAACCACTTGATGACTTCACAGTAATTATAATTTATGGATATAGCTATCGCTAAATAAATGATTCATTCACTGCAAATGAATAAAAATTCCCACGAAAAGTTCAAGTTTGAATGAAAATTTTATTGAGACTATTGCGTTAAAAAACAATAATGGGTTGAAAAAAATTGTATTCAGTTAATTCGAATGAATTTTTCTCTGGGTATGCTCGGATGTGGGGCGATTTACGACATTCGTTGGACATCCGGAACAGACGTTTTTCACTTTGAATAAAAAGGTGATATGTTTTGTCACACAGGACTAGGACACTATGGCCATCATCCGGATCCAGGGGATGTCGATTTGCCCCCGGAAACGCAACCAACACCACCCAGTGCCACCCTGGTGGGCACGACTGTCACGCATCTGCGAGACTCAGATCATGTCACAGGTAAAATGAGGATTGAAAATACCACAATTGTTATTTCGGCCAATTATCCCTGATAACATCATTTTTTTCGGATTTACACTCGTCGAATGATATTATTTGTCCAAAATATTAGCAACGAAACGGAAACAAATTGAGACGATCCTGACAATTGAACACTATAATTTAACATTCAGTAGAATTTCAATTCTCATTGCCATGTGTATCTGAAGATTTAACTTTTACTGAACATTCCAGAAATCAACTGGTTCATCAATAAAAAAAATAGAAACTCTAAGTAAATTAATCGTTGCTAAAAATTTCCAAATGAATTTTCAAACACTGTTATTAGTTGAATTATATTTTCACAACAGACTTAGTATATTGAGAATTCAGAGCGATAGTTGCCTGAATTTCTACAATTTCCATAATCACATGTCCCTGAAGATTGAGCTTTTATTGAATATTCTAGAAATGAAGAGCCATCAATAAAAAAATATATTCACACTACAGATAAATTAGTCCAAACGGTGTTATCACATCAATAATATCTTCACAATAGTTTCAATAGATTGAGAATTCAGAGCAATAATTGTCTGAATCTCCCCATAAATTGCTCATTCTTAAAAATTTGAAGATATATTTATAAACTGTGTCGACACTCGAATTACATTTTCACAACAGGTGAAGTGCACTCCCCACCCAGACTAGTTTCCCCACAATGAAAACACTCGAGATAATTCCCCGATAAAAATTCCACAAATAAACTCTTCCCAATTGAGAAGACTCTCGTGAAGGAATGAATAATTGATCCGCAACACTACATTCATCTGCACGCGACTCTAAAAAATCCACCAATAAACGAATAATTGAGAAAGACGTGAAAACTAAGTACGTTAATAAAGCTCAACAGCACACGATTAGATTTGCCAGTGGCCCATTGTGCCATGCCCACGCAGTATCATTTATTACACTGACAGTATCAGACTTGCTGAAACAATACACACAAACTGTTTACATTGCAGATATTCAGAACTGCGACAGTGTTAAGATAAAGTTTGAAACCCTCCATACGATGGACTCGTCAGACACAATTGACATAGACAGCCACATGTCGGATCGTGCCAGTGTCAGTTCGAAGCATGGTGCTGAGAGTGACAATATGATGATGATAACACCCGAGCTTTTGGGCCTAATGCCGTCGGGGAGTTCTGTGCACTCGGACTCGGGGGAGAATAATTCTAGGGGACATTCTGGGGGCTCGGGACATTATCATGGCACTTCCAAGTCGTGGACGCAGGAGGATATGGATGCTGCACTTGAGGCACTTAGAAATCATGACATGAGTTTAACTAAAGCTTCTGGTGAGTTTCATAATTGATAGATATATTTATGGAAAACTGCAAGGAGTGGAATTTTTTTTGCGGAATTTGAGAAATCAAAATAGACTGTATGTACAGAATGTCTATTTCAATTTGAACTAGTGGATTGGACTGTTGGTCGCTCGCTGCGCTCGCTCCCATTGCGGGTGGGTTGGTAGCGGATGTATTCATGTGGGTCTGACCCGTCGGACGGGTCGCACCAACAACTTCCCGATATTATTATTCCTTCCATTTTGACTAAAAGAATCCTTTTCAACTCTCAATACTCTGTTTATTTGTTCATGAGAAACCCTTGTCTGTGTTCGTTGCTTTTTTGTCATTTTGAAATTTTCTTTCCGGGAAAACTCAAAAATCACTAAACAGATATCAGCCAAAATCTAATCCGCTCTAATTTGAATGAAAACCTATCGATTGAAAAAAAAAAGTCAAATCGTACAATTCGTTCACGAGAAATCGTTAACCAAAATTTTGACCACGTACATACCTAGTAACACACACACACAGACAGACATTTTGTTTAAAATTGTCTAGGAACATCGAAAAGACCTTGAAAGATGGAGATTTGATGAAAAATCGATTTTTGATTTTCGGGGCCATTACAATAACTTCCCTGTCGGGAAGTTAATAATTATTAACCGATCTAACATTTTCGATTCAATTATTGTTAACGCTCTCCAGCGACATTTGGAATTCCCTCAACGACGTTATGGCAGCGAGCCCACCGTCTGGGCATAGACACACCAAAAAAAGATGGCCCAACAAAATCATGGAGCGATGAGAGTCTGAACAATGCCCTTGAGGCCCTGAGAACCGGCACGATATCAGCGAATAAAGCATCAAAGGCATTTGGAATACCGTCCAGTACATTGTACAAAATAGCCAGAAGGGAGGGTATACGATTGGCAGCGCCATTCAACGCGAGCCCGACAACCTGGTCACCAGCGGATCTTGACAGAGCACTGGAGGCCATCAGATCCGGCCAGACATCGGTTCAGAGGGCCTCCACCGAGTTTGGCATACCCACGGGGACGCTATACGGTAGATGTAAGCGTGAGGGCATTGAATTGAGTAGGAGCAATCCAACTCCCTGGAGCGAGGACGCCATGACTGAGGCGCTGGAGGCTGTTCGGTTAGTTTCATTTCCATTTTTATTTTTTTTATTCTTTTTGCTCTTCGTTACATTAGAATTTAGATGAGTCCAATTGGTTTGTGAATGCCTGGGAGAGGAATGAATCAGTGTTGGGGGGATGTGGGGTAATTAAAGATGAGAACTAGTGGGTTTTGATGAGTATCTTGGAGTTTGAGAGGAATTTTCCATAAATATTGCATGATTTTTTGCAAAAAATTTGATGTTTGATTCATTTTGGCTATAGTTGAATCACACTATTAGGAAAAAATTGAAATTTCATTGGTTGTTGACTAGTAATTTTCAGGTGAGGGGTATTGAAGGAGAAAAAATTATGAAATTTACAGTTTCCAGTGATTTTCCCATAGTTTTTTTCAATTTTCAACAATGAAATTCCTTAGAATTTCAGCACAACTGAACCTATTTCAGCCGAAAATTTGTAACAGTACACTTGTTATAAAAATAAATCTCTTGAGTTAAATTCAACATTTGTCAATTATGAATTTAACTAAAACATCGAGATTTCAATGAAAAAAAGGGAATGGAAGATTAAATATCTCTCGACAACGTTCAGAAGTGATAAAATTTCTCGTCAGAAATGTTTCTAGACCCAATTAAATATCTCCCAAAGTGAAAAAAAAAAACGAGAACTTTGACTCTTATTCATTATTCACATTTTTTAAAGTAACCAGATGAGTAATTTCAAGAGAAAATGTCAACAAATTTTTTTTGAAGCTGAATAAATTTCTAAAAAAGAGTCTCTTGACATTTTCCACTAGAATTACACATTATCCACATAACTTCATATTTAAAAAGTTGTGAAATAGTGCATTTCCTTATAAACAAGTTATTCCGTTAAAAAAAATGTCAGCCTTTTATTTAAACTAAATGAGTTTTAAAAAATGTCATGATATTTTCGCACAAAATCCAAATCCTCAACACAATGTAAAAACTATATTTTTTCTTTTATGTTTCAACAATCTCTAATTAATCTGCATTTTTACATCTCATAGCTCCTCTTCCTAAAATGATAACTCAAATTAATGGAGTTGTTATTTTCATTGTTCTGCAGGCTGGGCCACATGAGCATCAATCAAGCAGCTATACATTACAATTTGCCGTACTCATCACTGTACGGACGCTTCAAGCGTGGAAAATACGAGGAGCCAGTGGTTAATGAAATGTCACAGGACGGTACAAGTCCACATTTCCATCAGAGTCCACACCAGAATCACTCATCACCACTTCCCGATCAAATGCCATACCAGGGCAGCTGAAATTTACCCCTCTATTAGGCTCTATATCATCAGGACCTAGATTAATGTGCATTCGATCTCAAAAACACTGTGAATGCACGTGTTCGAGGGGGGAATAATCATGTATTGCAGTATTAAAAGGATTGTAATAATACCGTGGAACGATGAGAATACACTTTTTCGTGGAGTGAGAATAACACTTCGGATTATTTATGTGGGGAGTGTACAGAGTGGACAGTGTATGTGAAATTTTGTATTTTAATCGGAATGTATTGGTTATTCGTGGGTGAGGTAGCACGGAGGGACGAGGATTTCTATTGATTAGATATAACACTTTCGTACTGATCCTTCGTCTGACGTGTTCTGGGGAGGTTAGAGCCAAACGTGTAAATTAACTTAGGAAAAAGTTTTTTTGGGGAGGAAAAACTGGAAGACCAGAGAAAATCGTGGGGAGATAACGTGAGGGAAGAATGGCCTCACGAGCTTTCAAATTCTCAATCGAACAAGTCGAAAATCTTCGAAGGAAAGATCATTTTCGATTTAATAGGAATTTTCTTGATATAGAATATTGTTAATTGGATGGAATATTTTTTATTTAACAGCAAAGTGCATTCTTGAATGGGAAATATTTCATTTTTTAATGAAATTCTGATTCAAGAGTTCTTTTTTTCTGTGACAAACGTGTAAATTAATTTGGAAGAAGTGTTTTCTTGGAAATGAAAAAACAAGAGAAACAGAAGAAATCATGGCGAATACGCGAGTGAAGAATAACTTTACGAGTTTTCAAATTTCAATCAAACAAGATAAAAATCTTCGAAGTAAAGATAATGTTCTCGATTGAATATTCTATAATAGTAATATTCTCAATATCAGAATCTTGCTGTTCTTATACTGTTGAGAAAATTGTTGATTGGATGAAATATTCTTAATTTAAGAATACAATTAATTCTTAAATGGGAAATATTTCATTTTTTAATGGCATCCTGATTCACGAATTCTTTTTTCCTGTGACAAACTGAGTAATACGTAATTCCAAGACTCAAACGTGTAAATTAATTTTGAAGAATTGTTTTTGTTGGCGACGAAAAAGCGAGAGAAACAGAAAAAAATGGCGAAAACGCGAGTGAAGAGTAACTTTACGAGTTTTCAAATTTCAATCAAACAAGACGAAAATCTTCGAAGGAAAGATAATGTTCTCGATTGAATATTCTATAATAGTAATATTCTCAATATCAGAATGTTGCTGTTCTTATATTATTGAGAATATCGTTAATTGGATGAAATATTCTTAATTTAAGAATACAATTAGTTCTTGAATGGGAGATATTTCGTTTTTCAATGGAATCCTGATTCAAGAATTATATTTTTCCGTGACAAATTGAGTAATACGTAATTCCAAGGGTAATGCGTGTACATACGCAATGATTAAAAGGACGAAAGATAACGAAGGCATAATTTTAGTGATTATAGTAAGGAAAAAAAAAGACGCCAGTTCATCTATGTTTATTACTACGTTTTGATTTTGTCTTCCAAAGTAATCTGTCATGGAATGACGTGCTTCATTTATATCACTATTTCTTAATTGTTTTAGTTGTTTTGTTTAATAAACGAGCATTTCAGTTTGGTTATTCTGAATGAACTGTTTAAAAGAGAATTATTACGTTCGCATCATTGGACTGAATAGGGTATCGCGTGGACAATGAGATGAAGATGATTACGAGGGATTTGTTAACATTTTTCCCTGTCTGTGGAACAAAAATTGATGATTTTGGATCTCTTGTCGCGGCTCAAGTGTCACTGTTGTATCAAATACATTAATGGTAAATTTATTAATTTATCATGCTCATTTTTTTATTATGAAGTAAGTTAAGAACTACATGATATACAAAGTATGGAAATTTATAAGAATATTAAATAAATGTACAGTTTATATATTTTAAATTAAACATGCCGAGATAAATTTACTTGTGGTTTTTTACCTTTCATAGATAGTCCAATAGTCATTTTAATTCACTTTTTTTTTAATTTTCAAAGTATTGACATTGAATTGCAACATCAATTAATCCTTTTGAATACATAAGAAAATTATTGCGATGAAAAAAATAGCAAATTTGACTCAAAAAATGTCAATTATCTTTTTAAAAATATTTGAACAACTGAGAATTACATCAAACTATTAATTTATCGTTTTCAATGCATAAAAAAATTATTCAGATGAAAAAAACTCCAAAGTTAAAACAAAAATGTAAATTCACTGCTTTAAAATATCGAAAGTATCCAGAATTACATTTCAAAAATTAATTCATTAAATTTTATACATAAAATCATCCCTTTAATTTAAAAAATTAAACAAATTAACGCAAGTGAAAATATTTAAACAATCAAGAATTGCCTGAAAATTCAATTCATAATTTTCCAATTCACGAAAAAAATGACGAAAAAATTGCAGAATTGACGAAAAACGAATCTAAATTTTCAAAAAAATGTTTATAATCCCATAGTCGATAAAATAGAGACCCCAAAATTGCAAATCCCACTAATTCCTACCCTATTCACCGAACATCCCAGCAAAAAGCCTTATCAACATTCCACAGAACAGACTTCCCCTCTGATTAACATAAAATTCCAATCCCCCCATATGTCAGCAGCTGGTCTCCCAGCACAATAACCACAATAGCCATCCCCTATTGAATGGTCTACCGAATAATAAAAACCCGTACTTGACTGGCTGTCTGCTCAGTGGCAGTGTGAATCACCAGATATCGTAGTTGTTGGCCCTCCCCTCTTATAGTGACAGTGACGTACGAAATGGAGTGAAAATCATCAGTTTCCGCGCTTTGTCCTGTCCCCATAAACTCAGTGGTGCTGTCATTCCCTCGACACTCTATTTACCCAAAAATTCCTGAATATCTGGTGAACCCGTGATAAACAGCAGATTAATTCCCACATTCCACTCCAAAAATACAATTTAAAGCGTAAAAAGTGTTCAATTGAAGAGTTTAAAGTTTCCTGAAACGTCTAAACAACAGCAAAATAATAAACAAGATCAACAAAGATCAGAATTCATTGTCAACACGAGATAATGACGTGAATTGGAGGCATGCAGGCTGTTGACAGATAACAAAGAACAATCATTCGAGGAAGTCCAAGTGAAAATAAGAACAGGGGGGCGTTATGGAGGGTGGCATAATAGAAACACCAGACACAACTCAGAGTGCATCGAGTTACGAGGAATTGTCGAACAATGGGTGTTGCAATCCAAAGGGCAAGCCCTGGAGATTCCTCGGACTTGCACTCATGTGTCTACTGGGCTTTGGCTCGTACTTTTGTTACGACAATCCTGCTGCCCTGCAGGATTACTTCAAAAATGACCTCGGCATGTCCACGAGTCAGTTTGTACTGCTGTACTCCATCTACTCGTGGCCAAATGTCGTTCTGTGTTTTATTGGAGGGTTTCTCTTGGACAGTGTCTTTGGCATTCGTCTCGGGACTATTATTTACATGGGACTGGCCCTTGCTGGACAACTGATATTCGCCACTGGGGCCATCTTCAATGCTTTCTGGACCATGATGATGGGGCGGTTGATATTTGGGTAAGGGGTTCATTTTTTGAGGGATTGGGGTGATGAGGAGTTTTTAGTTTCAGGGGGTTTTATAGTATTTTCAAAGTAATTCTCATTGTTTTTGAGATGGCTTATACGACCATTCGCTTTTTTAAATTTTTGAATTCAATTGCATAAGAAAATTTTGGAAATAATCCATACCTGGTTAATATCAGCCAAATTACATTTTTGGATAGCAATAATTTTTTGGATATTGATGTCTCATAAATACATAATGGAACTTGTTTATAAAGCGGTGTTAAAAATGAACTTTCAAAAAATTTCTCGTTTTTTGACATTTAATGGACGAATGCAGATTTTAATTGCGATAAAAATGTTGATTTTCACGTGAGACTCTGGGTTAAATCCTGACTTTGCAATATTTTATTTTTTAAAAAGCAGAACCATCATTAAATTGAGAAGAAAAAAAATAGAATTCCGGAGCTAATCGAGTTTTCTGCGAATTTTTTGTAGTTTTCAATAATTTTTAAATTTATCGTAACTATTTTGGTGACTATTATCATGTAATTTCTATTTTTTAAGCAGTGCATTTTCAATGGCACAATTCCTTAAAATTTCTGTGGAACTGGCATTTGATAAAATAATTTTTTATACTTGAATCAGAATTATCTATTGCCATTGTATTAACAATTTAATAGTAATTTTATGGAGCCCGAATTTAAATTGAATTTGGGGAGAAAAACTCATGACATTTCAGTTTCACTGAAAATTGAATGAAAATCCCAACTTTTTCGCAATTACTTCCATGAATTTCTGATGAAAACTAGATTAAGAAATTGAGTAGCAAATTACAATCAATTTTCAGTTAATTAAAAATTAAAAATATTAAAAAATTTGCCTGAATTTTCCTGACATATCCCCCCCGTCCCTGAGAAATTCAAAAATTCAATTCCAAAGTGATTATTTTTCAAATATCTCAAAAACTACCAAGTTTGGAGAAAAATGCCAAGCGATCATCTTTGAAGGGCATGAAATCCCCCAAAAAACATCCCACAATTCCCTCAGATTCTGCAATATTTATCAAGAGCCGATCTCCACCCGGCGTTTCCTCCCAATGTCGTTCTCACCACTTCGCTGCTCCCCAAACCATTCAAATTACTATTCTCGCCCTCAGAATTGGAGCAGAATCTCTCGCAGTAGCTCAAAACAGTTACGCAGTCCTCTGGTTCAAAGGAAAAGAATTGAACATGGTATTCGGCCTCCAGCTGTCCTTCGCAAGACTAGGCTCAACCGTAAACTTCCTCGTGATGGAGCCGATCTACGGTTACGTGGCTAAATCGTACTCAGGTGCCCAGTGCATCGGAGCTGTTCTCTTCCTGGCGTCTCTCACCTGCGTATTCTCGATGCTCTGCGCCGTGTCCCTGAGCCTCATGGACAGACGCACCGAGACTTTACTCCGTCGAGGTCACGGTGAAGAGAAAGAGGTCATCAGATTGACGGATGTCAAAAGTTTCAACGGAATCTTCTGGCTCATAGCTATTATCTGCATCGCCTACTACGTGGCTATCTTCCCCTTCATCGCGCTTGGGAAGTACGTATCACCCCGGCGTTTTCCCCAATTATAAATATCGATTGATAATTCATGATTCATTCTCTAATTTTATTGATTATTTTCGTTCTTACTTGCGCGAAGCCAATTGCAAGACAAAAATCAACTTTGTGAAACGTTTGACAATTACTTTTACTATTCTCTGATGAGACAAATTGGAACATAATCATGACATTTTTAATTTTACGGACAATTCAGTGAAAAGCCAATTTTTTTAGCACTGGGAGAAGGAGAATTCCGCAATCTACTTGAATTTTTAATAAACACGTTCATTCTCTAATTTTATCTATTTTTATTTTCATTTATTTATTTATTTCATTTCATTTAATTCCATTAGACCTCATAAAACTGACAATGAATTTTACTATTTTCTGATGAGACAAAATTTGAATTGTCTGCGAAATTATGAATTTTCAGATAAATGTTTCCAACAGTGCTTAATAGTTTGTGGGTAGTAAATCACTGAGATAAAATTCGAATCATAATTATCAATTGGGATTTCACGGACAATTTCATAATAGTTTCAAGGGGGCGAGATTAAATTCACTTTAGGGAGGAAAAAAAACCACGAAATTTCATATTCTACTCGAACTTGAATTTCCAATCAATTAAAAATTCAAGAATATATCTACCTGCATCTGAGTTCAATGATCTCTGTTAAATTAAATTGTGAAGTCTAAATAAATTATTCTCCTTTCAGAGTTTATTTCATGAGGAAATACGAGTTCGACGCAGCATCCGCCAACACAGTGAATTCATTAATTTACTCAATCTCAGCGATTGCTTCACCTGTCTTCGGTTATGCTGTGGACAGACTGGGGAAGAATGTCCTTTGGGTGTTCCTCAGTATCATAGGGACCATTGTGGCCCACGGACTGCTGGCCTTCACCTACGTCGACCCTTACGTTTGCATGATCACCATGGGGCTCTCTTACTCGATGCTGGCCAGCAGTTTGTGGCCCCTGATTGCTCTTGTCATTCCAGAGTATCAACTGGGGACTGCCTATGGCATTGCTCAGGCTGTTCAGAACCTAGGACTTGCTGTGGTATCGATCCTCGCTGGGATGATTGTCGACAGGGGAGGGTACCTCATGCTCGAGATGTTTTTCCTCGGCTGGCTCTGGGGTAAATATTTTCTTTTCATTGAAAATGAATATGATTGTTCGGGGTCCCCCCGGGGCCAGAGCTGCTGAAGAATTCGAGAGATATTTTTTTCTAGGGAATTTCATGGGAGAACATCTCTTGACATTTTTCTTCAACGCCGTCAGGTCTTTAATAGGAAATTTATTCAGTTTTTAGAATAAATGGAGCATTTTTTGTTCAGATGGATTTTTAGAGGAATTTGTCTACTTTTTTAGAGGATTTCATGAGCTATAAAAAACCTCTGTTAAAGATATTTAATCATTAAAATTTGGGAATTAAATTGCGCGAAAAATAAATAATTGAAATTGTCTAAACAATTTCTGGTTAAATTTTGAATATGAATAACTTTGTTGCAATTTCGAACAAAGAATTTTTATGGTGGCAAATTAATTGTTTATAATTTATTTCTAATAATTGCAATTTTTTTAACGAGTACCTCTCCCAAAATAATTAATCCAGACTTAATTTTACTTAACGTTTAATTAAATATCGTCGGAGAAGATAGAGCTTCAGAAAAATTTCCGTCAAAACGAAATCCGAAATAGATTTTCTCATTTTGCAAATATTTTCCAAGTGACGAAGTTTACAGAAATCAATTAAGAAACTTTTTCAAAAATTTCCTGGACCTCTTTTGGCATTTTTCCTCTGCTCATTAGTTTCTAAAATATTCAAATAATTATCTCTTCTCCAAAATAAATGATCTCTGTTGAGAAAAATTTGTCAATAGACTTTGTAAATAATTTTCCGGCCCCAAAAGAGTTCTTCCGGTATATTTTAACGTATCAGATCCACAGATACTTTACTTCATGCAATTCCATTGTTCTTATTTTCAGTATCTCTAGTTACAAGCGTGATAATATGGGTAAACGATATATCTAAAACGGGAGGCTATCTGAACATGACACCAAAACAACGAGAGATCTACGAGGCTAGTCGACCAACAGTAGACAGACTGGAGCGTGAAAAACTTCTATCAAACGAATCAACATCTGACTTATCCGCCGACGACTTGTTACAGCCCCAGTCCGACATAAGTATACGAAATCGCTATCTCTCCAGAATTGGAGCGACGGTAATTTGACTCATTTAACCCTAGTCCTAAATTTTAGTGGAACAGGACTTTTTGGCGTCGATTTTTTGGTCCCTATAGATTTTTCGGCGCTCTGTATCAATAACAAAATTTTCATCTTTCAAAAAAAAAATAAAAATTTCATTTTACATTTTTATTTTACTGAAAAGAATTATTATTCATGGATTTTCTCAATATTTTCCTCTATTAAATTCATTTTTTTTTTACATTCATCCAACACAATAGATAACAATAATTCAAGTCACGGTTTACTATCAATTTACAAATGTGGTCACGCTGACCCATTCTAGATTTCCAAATTCCGTAAAATTAATTTTTTTTCATCACCATGCGCGGTTCAATTATTAAATAAATGTTTTCATATGCGCCAAAATCACTACGTGCGCCAAACAAATCAGCGCCAAAAAACGTACCGAAATTTTAGATGAAAAGAGTGCACACTAACGAGTAGAATAATCATTTTGACGTAATAAATTTTACTTTGTTTAGCTCCCAGGGCCGGTTAAAGCCACTGCGTACAGAGCACTACGATGACCGGTCATTATTTAGGCCCATTAAATTGCATAATCCACTAATATCACGTGTATCGGACGATAATCGATATTGCTCACTGTGTCTTCCCCCCCTTGTCGCAGCATGGCATAATTAATCTGTGATACATTGATAGAATTAACGTTAATGTAAGAGCATAATATATCGACAATTTATTGACAGAGACGTTTTATCGTGTTTGAAGATACAGAAAACGATAATTGTTGATTAAACCCTGCTCCGTGTATTTTATCTAATTTTTTGGGTGTTTTAGCCTTTCTATCCTGGGGGATGAAACTGTTTTTACGCTGGAAAAGAATAGATCACCCCCAGAGGATAATTCACACCGAAGAAATGATAAATCAACCCAACAGTCGTGTTATTTCATTCTTGAGATTGTATACCTTAAGAAGAGATGAAATAAACTGGAGAACTGAGAGAAACAAAATATTGTCTCAAAGCAATTGGCTCAACCAAAAAAATTGCAAGTTTGAAAGTACAAGAAATTAATCCTTAAATTAAATAATAATGGAGATTTTGAAAGTATAACAAAATAATTATTGATGAACTTCTCTTCATATTTAGATATTTTCATCCTTGAAAGGAATTAAAGTAATTTATTAAATGTAAATACAATTGGGGTTTTAAATTCGAATAATTTTTTTTTGTAATTTTCAACTGGCGATTTTTTGGCCCAAGCAAGACTTGTTTGAGAACTTATTTATTTTTCAGAGTGCAGGCAAGGGTTAATTCACATTTAGTGTTTTTCGTGTGAATCTGTAATTATTCATAGAGAAATCTGAAGGTTGATGAAGGAGTAGTGACGCACAATAATTATTGAGGAATTATATTGAGTAATGATCAATTGATGCAGTGAGGAACTGGTGAAAGAGACTGAGTCAATCCCAGGGTCTCATCCGGGACTATTTCAGCCTGTTTCACCCCTTCGTAACTCACTACTAGCAAATAAATCAACAGATATGCATTTTATAAAGAATGAATCATAATAGAATTAGAAGTAAGACGAAGATTATGGGAAATTTGGTGGAGTGCAAGTGTGTACTGTAATTCTGTTTTATAATAAAACATCTGATCATTCCAATTTGATTGTTGATCGAATAAATGTTGTATCAAATTATTCTTTTATTCTGGAGATTATTCATGAGGTGAATTCCCTTTATTGAGGAGAAATGGAAGTGGCAAATCAGTCGCAAATCAGTGGCAAATAACGTTAAAAATGAAATAAAATAAGATAATTATAATCCGCAAATACATATGTCGCTAAATTCTCTTCAATAATATAAAAAATGTTAATGAACATTTTATTTTAACAATGGATCGAATGACCCCCGTCCTCCCTCCACCCCTTGACCCAACACGCGGTGAATTCCCCCTATTCATCGAAAATGGGGGTAAAAATTCATCAAACTAGCGTGCATTGTCCGTTATCTTAAAATTTTTGCTGAATTGAATGTGGGACGTGGATTCTACGTGTTTATACTCATGCATGATGATGATAAATACACTTACACGAGCCAGGAGCATCGTCAGAGGATCGATGAGCGATGGGGGGAGAACAGCTGTGCGCAGTGTTCAACACGTGTGTTTCCACTGTACACATTGGTTCGAGTGGTGCGAGTGATTGTCCGTTCTGCCATGATATAGAGCTTTGTTATTTGTTAACGGTGATTGAGGGGTTCTAATAGGGCATCATGGGGGTGCACGACAGCACAGACTCAAAGTACAATGTTATGGGGGGCAACAGTTTCTCGAAACTCACTCCGAAACGTCCGAATACAGTGAATTTCTTCAGTGATGGGCCGCCCAACAAAATTACGAAACACGAGGCGGCGGAGGGACAGCTCAATGGGGTTGGGGAGGGGAGCAAAACCGGCGGCAATATTCAACAGCAGAGGAAGGCTCTACCTGTCTATAAACACCGAAAAAAGTAATTACATCAAGTTTTTCAGAGAAAATTCAATGATGACGGAGTAAAATCGTGAAATGACAACACGAGGTTATTCTGTAGTTCGGCCCGACTGCCGCGAGGTGGCGGTGGGGCTCTGATGTCACCGCGAAAATCTCAATTCAAATAATTCGAAATAATTCAATCGGAAAATTGTGCTTGTTGTTCTAATCGGTGGGGAAATTGGCGGCGAGGGAGCAATGGATTTACAAATATTTTTTAATGAGGGGGAGACAGATTTTTATGGGGATTTTCTTTTGCTGAGGGAAAATGAAGGAAAAAGACTGGCTTCAATTGAAAACAATTGAATCCACGGGAAAACGTCCCGTATATCCACGGTCAAAGTTACCGTGGAGCTTGTGAATAGACACTGCCAATTTTTTTTGGAAAGTAAAAATTTTTCTGAACGTTGAAAGTATGAATTGGCTTTTTCACTTTGAGCAGTTGGGAAACACTTTAGAAATCTTAGAAAAATGACTTTCTTAATTTTCGACGAAGAATTATAAGAAATATTAAATTACAATTTTCGGAAATTACAACTGCCGTTCATGAATAATTCATAAACAATCAATTTGCCACCGTGAAAATAATTTCTTCGAAATCGAAATCGATGTATTCATATTCAGAATCTGCCCAAAGCTCGATCATAAGCAAAAAATAATTGCCTTCCGCAAGTTTAGAGAATTTTTGTTATTTATTCATGACCAGGAAATATTAAAAAAGTACTTCCTGCCAAAATTTAATTTAACTGACGCTCATTTCCCCCGCATTTTCTAAATTTTTCTCACGTAATTCACCACAATTGTCAAATTTCACGATTAAAAATTACCAAATTCGTATTAGGCTCCCCAGACATTGAAATAAGAGGTACTTGAACATCTTTGAAATGAATAGTTTTCAAAATAAAAAATAGCCAACAACTTCCTCAAGCTCAACCGTCAAATCCAAGCAAAACCAAAATAAAAGTACTTGTTTTACAATCTCAAAATTCGACATACGAAATTAAAAAAAAAATAACTCCGAGTGGAAATAATGAAAAACAGAAAAGGTCCAGAGAAAATCTAGAACAATTCCTCGCAGCCGCCTTCCCCCTTGCCCGCACCTCGAAAAGGAAAAAAATCCCTCCAAATGTTCCAGATTACTCGAAGAAATCCGTAAACACAGCAGCCTGATAATAATCGGTGAAACAGGAAGTGGAAAAACCACGCAAATCCCGCAGCTCCTCCTGGCCTCAGGGCTGGTGTCTCCCTCCGGTTGCATAGGAGTGACCCAGCCCCGTCGGGTAGCGGCGGTGAGCATCGCGCGTCGAGTGGCGCAAGAACAAGGGGTCCAATTAGGCAAGCAAGTGGGCTACTGCGTCCGTTTCGAGGACGCAAGTACCCCCGACACGCGAATAAAGTACCTAACCGACGGTATGATGGTGCGCGAAGCGATGAGAGACGAGAATCTCTCCGACTACTCCATAATAATCCTGGACGAGGCGCACGAGCGTTCGGTCCAGACGGACGTGCTCCTGGGGGTGGCGCGTCGCGCCCAGAACCTTCGAAAGCTGAAGGGCCAGGCGCCGCTGAAGCTGATCGTAATGTCGGCGACGATGGACGCGGACAAGTTCCGAAAGTACTTTCAGGTAGGGACGCAAAATTACATGATGATGACAATTTTCTACACGGAGAGAAATATTCAAGAAAAATTTAGGAACATTTCACGTAATCCGCAAGCGAGAATCGTTTTCAGTGAATTTCTGTAGGAATATAAGAGAATAAATCTGAAACGTTCAGTAAATTTTCGGGTCTGTCACCGAAAAAATACGAAAAAGTCACGTAATTTTTCTGGAAGTTGTAACATCTAACAGAAACTTCAAGATTTATTATACCTCAGAACATGAAAATTCTTGGATGTTTAAGAATTTTTACGAAAAGTTCCGGGAAAATTACGGAACGTGTTGTTAAAATCTCGCCCTCACGGTGACTCATGGCTAGCCGTCAGGCGTCGGACAGATGAGTAATTTTTACGGAACAGATCGTAGAATTTACGTGACGATTGACACTTTTTATTGAATTTTACTTCCCAGATTACGTTTCGAAACGTAATTTTTACGTCTTTTTTCTGGTAATTTTTATTGAATATTTCGTAAATTTACCGTTTTCCGACTATTTCTGACTTGACGCGTATCTCGTGATGCAAACTGATCGATTACTCAATCCAGGAGCAAAGTGGTAAACCGCACGGAGAGAAATGTTCAGTAGAAACTACGGAGCTCACAATCCGCTCACTGATTACGGAATGGACTCCGAAAATTTAATTGAAGATATCGTAATTTTCCCCAGTTGATTCAGATAAAAATTGCGGAAAGCTCTGTAAAAATTCCGTGACAGTTCCGTAAAATGTCCTCAATTTCCACAACCCCATTTCGCTCGGGAATTGCGGAAAAGATACGTAATTTTTATTGAACATTTCCCGCCGTGTGTAGAATGCCGGTAAATGCCCGATTTTCCCCGTTCCCTCCCTTCTTCCAGGCGCCCGTGATCTTGCCCGTAATTTTTACGTCTTTTTTCTGGTAATTTTTATTGAATATTTCTCCCCGTGCACATGCGTCGAGTCAGCCGTAAATTTACCGTTTTCCGACTATTTCTGACTTGACGCGTATCTCGTGATGCAAACTGATCGATTACTCAATCCAGGAGCAAAGTGGTAAACCGCACGGAGAGAAATGTTCAGTAGAAACTACGGAACTCACAATCCGCTCACTGATTACGGAATGGACTCCGAAAATTGAATTGAAGATATCGTAATTTTTCCCAGTTGATTCAGATAAAAATTGCGGAAAGCTCTGTAAAAATTCCGTGACAGTTCCGTAAAATGTCCTCAATTTCCACAACCCCATTTCGCTCGGGAATTGCGGAAAAGATACGTAATTTTTATTGAACATTTCCCGCCGTGTGTAGAATGCCGGTAAATACCCGATTTTCCCCGTTCCCTCCCTTCTTCCAGGCGCCCGTGATCTACCTCGAGGGTAGACAGTACCCCGTGAACATCTACCACACGACGCGATGCCAGGACGACTACGCATTCGCCTCGCTGGTGTCGGCCTTCAAAATCCACCGCGAGGCGCCAGCAAACGAGGACATTCTGGTGTTCCTCACTGGCCAGGAGGAGATCGAGGCGGCTGTGATGACAGCGAGACAAGTGGCCAAGCAATTAGAGAAGACTAGCGAGGGCTATCCCCCCCTCAAAGTATTTCCATTGTACTCAGCTCTGCCGACTCATCAACAGCTGGAGGCGTTCAAGCCATCGCCCCCGGGGATGCGCAAACTTGTTCTATCGACGAATGTGGCCGAGACATCGGTGACGATAGGGGGAATAAGACACGTAATCGATACGGGGGTCGTGAAAGTCAGGACACATCATCCAACGACGGGCCTCGACGTGCTGAGGGTTGAGAAGATATCGAGGGCTCAAGCCTGGCAGAGAACTGGCAGAGCCGGACGCGAGTGCCCAGGGAAGTGCTACAGGACGTACACTAATGCCGACTTTGAGAGGATGAAGGAGATGCCTGTCCCCGAGATCCAGAGGTGCTCGCTGGCTGGGGTTGCTCTGCAGCTGTTGGCCATTGGGGTCGACATCACGAGCTTCGATTTCATGGATAAACCTCCGAAGGACGCCGTCGACGTCGCCGTGGGGTGTCTGGAGAAGCTGGGGGCCGTCAAGGGATCACCCCCACAACTCACCACCATGGGGAGGACTATGGCGCTCTTCCCACTCGATCCGCGGTTCACTAAAGTTCTTCTCGCGTCGGTGGAGCACAAGTGCCTCGAAGAAGCTTTGACCGTTGTGGCGGTGCTTTCGGGGGAGTCTGTGTTCACGGAACCACCGGCCAAGCGGGAACAGGCCCAGGCTGCCAGGGCGAGGTGAGGTACTGGGGAACAGGGGAAGGGATTTTGAAGGCTTTCATTTTTTTATTTTAGGCCCCGGGGGATTATCTCGCGAACGTTATCTCGAGTGTTTTTCCATCTTCACGGTGGAAAATATATCACAATTTCCAGTGGGTCTTCATTAAACGCTCTTTGAAAATGTTTAGATTTCTTTTATACTTTTTTTGATTGTCATTGTCAATCATAATTTTTGGAGACTCCAGGGCTATGTAAAATTGAATAGCAATTGGAGATCATTTCAGATTATCAAAGTAAAAAAAAATAACCAATAATTAATTTGAAATATGTTGATGGGGGGGAATTCATTTTGGGGGGCATGGATTTCTTTGGGGATTGGGGAGGCGGATTTGATTGGATATTTGATTCGAGTTGAAAGCTCTTCATTTTTGCACTGAAATGCAGATCTTCTAAGGCACTTGCGAAATAATTTTACAGAAAAACTTGGGGGATTCGCTTGAATTGGTTAACATTCTCTGGCATCAAGAACATAAATAAGAATTATTTTTTACCTTTAGTATTGGAACATCAAAATGATAAAATGGGAAAGAGGAGAAACGAGGAAATCTATTTTGATTGGCTTGATTTGCATGGGGAATCCATTTTGTGATGCATGGATTTTTTAGGGTTTTGTGGGGACGGATTTGATTAGATATTTCATTCGATTTGGAAGCTCTTTCTTTGTGCAAAAAAATTAAAAGTAAAAAATAAAAAAAATGAGATGACAAATTTCGTTGAAAGACCTTAATTTCGTTTCCAACTTCAACACAAAGGAAATGTCCTAAAGTATGTGATCGATGAACATTCTCTTGCATTAAGAAAATAAATAAGAATTATTTTTCACCTTTAACATTGCATCATCGAAATGATAAAATGGGAAAGAGAAGGAACGAGAAAATGATGAGGCAAAAAGGGTGGAAACGGTGAGATAAAAAGAACCTCTTTAAATGATAGATATCTCGTGACCCAACGATGCGATTCGGACGAATCAGCGCTCGTTTTATCCCCTGAAAAAAAAACCTTCAAAATGTAAAAAAAACAATTTTCAAATTTCACGCTGCCAATCCTGAGTTATTATCAATTAAACACGGATAAAAAAATTGAATAGAAAAACCTAGCGAATTCGATTTTTCTATACAACTTAATCTAATAAAATATTTTCAATAGAATTCCCTCGGCTCAAATTTCCCAAGTTTTTTCGTCTGATCTTCTTCATCAGAAGAAAATAAAAATAGAATGAAAAAGCTTAAAAAATTTGAGTCAAAGAAATTCTATAGAAAATTTCTTCAGAGAAGTTACGTAGAAAAATCGAATTCTATTGACTTTTTCTATTGAATATTTTCTAAACATTGAATATTTCAATAGAATCGCTCAAAAACTAATAGAAAGTTCAACAAAAATCCAGTAGAATTTTCCAACGAATTCCCTAGGTTTTTCAATTAAATTTTTTCGTGCGTGAACAGTCTATTTTCCCCACTTCTTCCTTGAACAATTATCTCTCCCTTTATTTTTACCCGCAAGCAAATAATTTTTCCCCCCGAAAATCCAACAGATTCGCCTCCCCCGAGGGCGACCACGTGACCCTCCTCAACGTGTACCGAGGCTACACGGCCGCCGGCCAAAAAAAGCCCTGGTGTCACGACAATTTTCTCCACCCCAGGAACTTGGAATACGCCACGGAGGTACGTAAACAGCTCGCTGGATTAGCAGAGAGGGCTAATTTGGAGAGTGCAAGTTGTGGCAGTAACACCGAGTCATTAAGAAAATCATTACTCGAGGGCCTCTCGGATAATCTCGCTGAACTGCAACGAGACAACACTTACCTGACGGTAAATATTCTGAATAAATTGGGACGATGATGATAACGCGGGCATAATTGATCAGAATACTTTTTCAGACTCATGAATATACATTTATTGATCGTTTTCAGCTGAGCACGAGACAACCAGTTGCCATTCATCCGTCCTCTACTTTGCATACATTGAGGCCTCAGCTTGTTCTTTTTACCGAGGTTGTTGCCACTGGAAGGTGTTATCTGAGGGATCTATCGGTCATCGAGCCATCGTGGATTACCACTAAATGATGATTGAATCTGAATTTCTGATTAAAATCGTTGAGTTGACATTTTTTTACGGAAAATCCTAGCGTTTTCTGCGGATTTTTTGACCCGATAAAAACACTTCAGACACTGAGTTTTTTTATATCGGTGAATGATTGAAAGTAATGAGTTGCAGGCGATTGAAAATGGCGAATGGTTTTATATCACTTCGTATCAATTTTTGTATTTGTTAAATATAAGGAAATTCAGGCCACGAATCTACAGTTTTTGTACCAACGAAATGAAAATTGTTTATATCTCGATTTTTCTATATATCCGACGTTTTGGTAATAAAAGTGACGGAATAAAATATTTGTTTTATTGTTATACCCCTAATGATGATTGAATATTAATTGTTGATTAAAATCGTTGAGGTGAGGTTTTTTTAATGCAAAATCCTCATGTTTTCTACGGGTTTTTTGATCGAATGAAAATACTAAAGTATTTTTAAAGGAGTACTAGAAGTATTTAAGTGTCGAAAGACATATTTTTTTAATTTTGTTAAATGGTTGAAAGTAATGCGTTGCAGGGAATTAAAAAGGGGGTTTATATTACTTCATATCAATTTTTGTATTTCATAAATATAAAAAAATTCACCCAACAAACGAATCTACAGGCTTGGTTTCCACGAAATAAAAATTATCCATATCTCTCGATTTTTCTGTACATTTGACATTTCAGTAGAAAAAGCGATGGAACAAAGTACCGGATTAATTTTAATTGACCTAAATATAAAAATCCTTTTTAAACTACCGACAATAATAATTACAACTTAATTGTTAATTACAGTCGTTAAATTTTTACTTCATTTTTTACAAAAAATTACATTAACGGTTCGCATGAACTTTTTCCTTACAAATTAGTGAATTACAGGTGATTGAAACTGTCTGAATAATGACGTGAAATGATGTTAATAATTTAAAAAATCTCGAACCGAAAACTGAACTCTACAATTTTGCTCTCAATGAATTAAAAATTGTCCACATCTCTAAATTTTCAGCACACTCACATTTCGCCGTTAAACCCCGATGAAACAAAATATCGGATTCATTTTCATTGCCCTATAAAAACCCTCCGTACGATATCCACCCACACCCCTTGTTTTCACAGACAACAATGCCCTAATGTTATTTTCAAATGATCAAAAACCATCACAAAATCACGAGTGCAATCGATTTCATTATTCAATACATTCAACAGGTAGAACCCCGACATGTCCAAATATCTTTATTTTATAACCCGACTACTGTTTACCCCGTCGTTTATTTTTAATCACCAAATTTCCGGGCGTTAATAGACCCCGAGATTTTCACGAGTTTTAAAACTACCCGTGTGCGTTCAGCAATATTTCCCTAATGAAAATTTAATCTCGGGGTAAATAATGGTTTACGACGTACTATGGGACTAAATGTCATTGTCTCTTCACTTAAAACTAAAACGGACTATTTCTTGCTTTATACTACTAAATTAAACTAAACTAAACTAGACTAAATATTCATTCCTCATGGAGAGAAAAAAGTTGTGATTTTTAGGAACATGTCAATGATTTTTAGAAATCTATCATCAATTATTAGTGCACGGAAAAAAAAATTCACCTGAATTGAGTATAAAATATACTTGAATCGAAAATAATATACTTGATTCTGGTATTTTTTTTCCGTGTGATACTGGGCACTGACTAGATCATTCATGATTTTTATCACTGAAATTTGATGATAGATTTCGAGAAAATTGGAGATGAATTCCAGAAAATGAGCGACGATTTCACTGGAAATTAGTAATAATGTCACTAAAAATTGCTCCAAAAATCGCTGAATTTCGCAAGTGTGAATCTTAACTAATTAGCGATAAATTCCTGAAAATCAAAACTTTTTTCTCAGCGCAGAAATTGCGTGAAATCATTGAATTCATCGAAATTCCTGAAATCAAGTGATTGTCTTCCTATATACCTTTCGAAATTTTTTTTTTTTTCGTGAATTATTTTCAGAAGAGTGGGGCAAAAAAAATTACTGTAACAAAGCTTTAAATTAAGGATATCCAAGTATCCCAATCATTTTCAATCATCAAATTTGTCAATTAAAGTGCCTGACAAAAATTTGAAAAAATTCATGAATATTCAGCGTCATTCAAATTACATTTTTCACAGAATTATTATTTTTCAAACATTCGCTGTTTGTAAATAAATAATTAAAATTGTTTAAACATTCGGAAACCTAATTTTTTAATGCATTAACTCGATTTCCTGTAAAAATCTGAATATGAATAATTTTTTTTACGATTCCGAGCAAATGATTTTCTCATCGGAAAACTCATTGTTTATAAATTATTCACCGAAAAAGCTCGTAATTTTTGAAAATTGCAATTGTTTAATTATTTCATCAATCTTCCTCCAAAAGTAATCCTTTCTATGTTTTTTCAAATTTAAAAAATATTTTCCAACGGTTCGATATCATTTAAAATCATTGGAAAGTGTCTGGAAGCTCTGACGTTTCACTACCGAAGGAAATCATTTTACTGAATAAAAAATAGCCCAAGTACTTGGATATCCTTAATACCAAGTCCATCCAAATAGTATTGTCCGCTGAACATCAGATTTTTCATCCTCATCGTGAATCCTCTGATTTAAATTTCTCTCAAATCACTAATCCCGAACTAATAAAATTATTCGAAACCAACTGCAATAATCAAAGTCCTCCCCGAAATCGCTGTAATCGCGTGAAACCGACTTAATTTAAAAGTCATAGTGTCACTGAATCCCGAGGCGAGCGCCCTTCCCTCGAATAATGCCTGAATCCCCCATTTCTACCTCAGCCATATTTTTCTTTCAACTATGACTGAATATCGCACTGAGTTTCTCCACGAAAATGGGAAAACTTTTCCGGAAAGAAGAGAGATACCAACTTCCACCCAGGCGCCCCCAGAAAATCCAAACATCCCGTTGAATGGCTTTTTCCACCGGCGTAAAAAGCGAGTTGATGATGTACAAAAATGAACTCCCAACGAAAAGAAATCTCCTTTCTTAGCCATCATCCCCGGAACAAGACTTTCTCATTAACCACGCGCAATTGACTGCTAAATAATTTCATACGTTATCCCCCAAACAGTCTCTCCTCAAACACTCTTAATGGAAAAACCCGAGAAACCTTTCACCCGTTCATTTTTCCCCCACAAAAAGTCCCCCCCCCCCCCCCCCC
>NW_021680373.1:912382-915403 GCF_001412515.2 Diachasma alloeum
CCAACTGAAGAAGCCATCATCGGTCTCATAACGAATTAATAACCCGTTTCCATTCATCCGTAAACACAGGCTCCCGCCCCGGAAGAAGTATGAAAGAACTCATTCCTGTTTTCCTCTTTTTACTCATCTTCCCCATTTTCCTGAAGCGCACATTTCCCCTTGATCCATGCGTTTCATTCCCCAGTGTTCAAGGATCTCTGAAGCATTCTGAATGATTTATACGGTTCAGTAAACATCGTCTAGGGGTTTTAGCTCCTGAAAGATCGTCCACTTTAAACTTTTTATTCTCCCATGTTTATTTTTCCTCAACACCAGCTCATGCTGCTGCATCAGCTATTCAACACAACAAGCGGGAATAAAATATTTGTCGAATGACAGGAAGTCATTTCTATCGGGCCGGGCACGTAGGACATGGATAGAAGCTCCATGAGCTAGAGCTAGAGCTATTCCATGCTGATCCCTGCCGATTTTCAAGGCTGCAACAGGTGGCAGGGGGATGGGGGAGGATTGAAAAATTTATCAGTTGGATTCCGCTGTTCACGCTCGATGGGCCTCGATGCAGATGTTTGTCGTCACGCCAATCGTTCCTAATGATTTCTCTAATTGCTTTCAAGTGTTGAAGCTTCAGTTGATGATTTCAACTCGAATAAACCTCGAGATTAGTCGAATTAATCAATCAATAATTAAATTGTCCTTTGAATCGTTCCTAATGATTTCTCTAATTGTTTTCAGGGGTTGACACTTTAGTTGATGATTTTAATTTTAATAAACTTCGAGATTAGCGCTGATCTGGCAAACAGTCTTGCGTCGAATTAATCCAACAATTATTCAATTGTCCTTTTAATCATTGACAAATCGTGTTTGTCAATCGTGTTTGTACGCAGGGAACCTTGAAGGAAATACCTGATTAATTTTGAAGCTCGAGGGGTATTCGGAAGAGAATTTTTGCATCCACATTTCGGCTATGAGAATTGCACTGTGAGACAAAATTCATCTGTCAGTTCCAAAGATGAAATCTTTCGTTTTTCATATGTTTACGCTGTTAAAAATTTTCGTCTGAATTTTCCGTGCCTGATTCCGGAAATTTTTATCGTGATCAAGTCCCACTGAAATTTCAGGAAGTCGTGCCATTGGAAAATCAACGATTTCATTGATTTTCTGTTCAAATGATCTCGAAATCAATAAAATGCTCGATTTTTCAGTTCAATTATTCTGTAAAAATCCACAAAAATCAGGAAAATTCCGGGAAAAATAGAAAATTCAGTCAAGTTGTGAAATTTCCATCTCACGCCCACTGAAAACTCGTGAATTTCTGTGAATTCTACTTACAACTTGAAGTTTCATAGCCATTTTTCCATAAATTCGAATCAATGTCACTCTCACGAGGTGTACCCTATTACCTTCCATGAAATTTCAAAAAATTTCTAACAATGTATCAACATGAAGAATTATCAGTTGAATACCGTATTGACTATATAAAATAGCATTCGAATAGTGCAATTCTATTGCTTAAAATTTGGATGCGAAAAATTCTCGTCATTACTTCAATCCTCCCTAACGATTTCCCCAATTGTTGTCAGTCCTCGAAACTTCAGTTGACTCTGTGAATTCTAATCAAACCCGTAATTGTAGTAGACCCAGTCAAGACTCTTGGTGTGAATATAATCCCAAAGACAGGACAGAATGATCGAAGACTTGACCATCGCCGCGAGCGCCTGAATAGCCCTGACTAGACTACCCAGGAGTTTAATGACTCCCACAATGATTGAATTGTCCCCCATTCGGTTCACCAGAGCCACTTCCAGGATGGCCTCATCCATTCTTTTAATCGCCGACGAGTCGCTCTTTCCCCCGACACTATCCACTTCCGCCCTCGTAAATTTCTCACTCGTGCCACCTCGTAACGACGCTAATTCCGAAGACTCCGGAAGATTTCTTGAAGAGTTTTCCATTGGTCCATTGGCACTATCCGGCGTTCGATCCATGGCCACCAGTTTTACGATTGCCTCGGGAGAAAGGGGATTTGATTCGATGGAGTTCACTATTTTCAGAATTTTTTTCGCGATACAAACTCCAACGTTCACTTCGTCCGGATAATTGAGGTAGATTTGACGCGATTGCTCAAGCCAATTCAGCTGGGGGTTGGGGGTTCTAGGAGGTGATACCCTCGACTCCACTTTGACACAATTCAGTGATAATAAAAGCAGTGAAACTAGCAGTTTGTTAATTTCCATGGCGACTTTTTGCCTGACTTTCAGTCCTCGATGGAGATGCAACAACTTCTGAGGGCAGACTGAATCGCCAGGACTCAGAGTTTGAAAAGTTAATGGCCGAAATGAGCAATCTGTAATGAGGCTCATTAGGACAGCTAAGTGACTAAGTGATTAAGTGAGTTAAAGTGGTGGGGATGTATCTCTCAATTCTCGTTTTGCTTCTTCAGTTTTTCGGGAATCGGAGACTTCATTTGGCGCTATTCAGTGATAATTATCACTGACCGGACAGCTGTATTCATAAATTTGAATTACCGTTAAAATGTGAGGGAGTCAATTAGTTAATATCACTAGGAATTTTTAATTGTGGAAGTAATCATTAATTTATATATTCACAGTTGACAGTTCCATATTATCAATTATTTACTTCATCTTCAATCGGCAATTTAGATTATGAATTATTTTATTAGTTTTTAATTTCGCGGAGTATGTTTAAACGTTAAATTGATAATAATAATCGATTAATAGTAATGAATTAATTCATAATGATTTGTAATGACTTGTCAATATTAATAATATTAATGGCCGTGACTATTCGCACCATTGCGTGAATCACTCGCGTACACTCCATACACTCCACGCATCCGTGAAGTTTGTGTGTTTCACGCAGCCGAATTTTCATACTGCTGTGTATTTCACGCAGTTGAAGTTTCATACTACTGTGTGTTTCACGCAGTTGAAGTTTTATACACCTGTGTGTTTCACGCAGTTGTATTTTTATACACCTGTGTGTTTCACGCAGTTGTATTTC
>NW_021680373.1:915413-918445 GCF_001412515.2 Diachasma alloeum
AGTTGAAGTTTTATACACCTGTGTGTTTATACACACAGGAGTGTGAAATACACAGGAGTATCTGAATACGACTGCGTGAAACACACAGGTGTATAAAAATACAACTGCGTGAAACACAGTAGTATGAAACTTCAACTGCGTGAAACACACAGTAGTATGAACCTTCAACTGCGTGAAATACACAGCAGTATGAAAATTCGGCTGCGTGAAACACACAAACTTCACGTATGCGTGGAGTGTATGGAGTGTACGGGAGTGATTCACGCAATGGTGCGAATAGTCACGGCCAATATTAATTCGTTGAATTATAATTATAATGAGAGGGAAAAAATTAGTAGCTTATCAATTTTTTAAATTAATCTTTTTTACTTTACTTTCTGCTTTCGAAAATTTAATGACACTAATGTCCAATTTATTTATGACTCATGAGGATAATTAAGTCCTCCTCGTTTAAAAATTGTGGAGATGCATCTCTCAACCCCTGTTTAGTTTATCTATTTTTTTGGAAATTCAAGATTTTCTTCGGCCCCATTTAATTATAATTATCATTGGCTTAAAAAAAATTCAATCATATTAGTCAATTAATCTTAATTAATCAATTCATAAATATTTTAATATCAATATTCATAATATTAATTATTAATAATATCAATTTTCACTAAATTACAATTATTATTATTATTATTATTATTATTATTATTATTATTATTATTATTATTATTATTATTATTATTATTATTATTAATCCTCTTTATTTGATTTTCAGTTTTCGAAAAGCTAATGATACTAATAACCGATTTGTAATGAGGCTCATTAGGATAATTAAGTGACCATCATTTAAAAATAATTTGTCTTAAACTCCTGTGGCCGGAGATATTTAGCGTAATGCTTCATCTCTGAGGCATGCGGATGATGTAATGCCTGAAGGGCACTAGGTTTACGATTACTTGGTGATGTGGGAATGTCCCCAAGGATTTCGTTATTTTCAGAATTTTAGTGGTGATACAAACCCCGAAGATTACTTCGTCTTTATTGATGCGATGTGGACATGAAATTTTTCACTCTCCAAGATCTTCCCGCTTTATTAAAACTTGAAAATATTAAGAGAATTGAACGAAACATAGGTTGCATTCAATATTTACTCAAACGTCTGGTAATAGCAGATTTTTATTTTCTTTATTTATCTTTCAAGTTAATAAAGTCGCGCGCCTGAACATGAATGCTTTGGGCAGTGAAGAAGTGCATTCATAATGTAATAAAAATTAACAAAATAATGAAATAAAAATAATTCAATGAATTGTTAAATCTTTTTTAATTTCAATTTCATCCTTCAATTAGTCTTTTCGTGTTGGATCTCCCTGAGGATAAAAGAGAATCATTCATTTCTGGAGTAAAATAATTAGTTTATTAATTCCCATGACTACTTTTCCTCTATTTAACATTGATCCTAGAGAAAAAACTGGGGATAATCAATTCATAATGATCCCATTTAATATTTATGCAGAGGTTAACATTAGTAAATTTTTATCTTGATTTATTTATCCTTGTAATTAATAAAGTTATGCATCTGAAAAAAAATCTTTATGCGTTAAAGAAGTGCATTCGCTTCATGTTTTTTCTAGTTCGTTTCTTTTTATTTGTTTTCCCGTGATTTTTTGGAAGAAATAACCTATTCGAGAGACAAAAATCGGACAATTCCGAAAAAAGGGAAAATAATCGAAAAAATAAAAAATGAAATAATAAAAAATTTGGAAAATACAAAATATATTTGCAATAATTAATTTAATAAGGAAATAACCATAGTCCAATTAATTGATAAGAGCAGCAACGCCTCTGAAAAGCCAATTCAGTAACAATCCCGGGGAATAACCAATCCATAATGACCCCATGAACTCGGCTAAACGGCCCTCGAAAAAACGTGGGGACACCCCCCGAAAATCCCATGGTCTCCATTCGCTCAGCCCCAGCGCCCGTAAATATTTGTCATGCTTCATCTCTTCGGTATCTGAATGATGTAATGTCTGGGCTCCAATCGATCCCATCTCCTTGCAGATGTCAAGACCCATCTCAACCGAATCTCAGATCAATCCCCATTTTTAACAATATTCCTCTACTCTGTTAGAAGTAGGACAAGTGGGGAATTGTTTTCATTACGGCCTAGTCAATATATTTTTGCTAATAATAAATCGATTGCGTTCCGAAAGAATTTTTATGAATTCAGTAGCGAAGTGGTAGTTGAGTTTTTGAGGAATATTTCCGAATCTAGAGGAGATAGCGAAATTTTCGTAACTACATTTGTTGTAGCTCTTAATCGGCTCTTCAAAAAAGGTTATAACAAAAATTTTGCTATCTCCCTTAGATTCCGACCTGTCACGTAATTTTTCCCCAAAATCACATAATTTTTCCTGCGCGTTCCGCAATTTTTCCTAAATCTCCTGTGAAAGATTACGATACCGTGCGCGGAAAGAAAAATTCAATAAAAATTGCGCATCTTTTCCGTAATTCCGGAGCAAAATGTGGTTGTCGTGAATTTTACGGAACAGTCACGGAAAATTTCCCACGCGTTCCGTAATTTTTCCCAAATCTCCTAAATTACGGTCCCGTGCCTCAAATTTTCCGACTCGATTCCGCAATCGCTGAGCGTCCTGTTCCGTAATTTTTCCTGAACCATTCTCTCCTTTCTCTCCAGAATTTCCCTGAACCCCCTAAAATTTCCACTGATATCCCCTAAAACTTCCAATTTCCACTCCCGAAATTCCCCTCCGAAGAGCTCGCAATAATTCCCCCTGGAACCCCCGAAAATTACTAAAACCGAGGGAAAACCGTCCGCCCCACCTCCCTCCCTGGCACTCTGCCACAGATTGCCGTCGTCTCCAACCACCCACTAAGACCCTTTGTTTCTTAAAAACCCCTAGGAAAAAAATACCGCGGTACAAAGCGAAAGGTGGGCAATTTTTGTTCGCATGGTCTTCCGTCCGATTGGAATGAAAACCCCCTGATAACGCCAGCGGGGCGCGGGCCGCGGGGCGAGC
>NW_021680373.1:918464-923621 GCF_001412515.2 Diachasma alloeum
GGGGGGGGGGGGGGGGGGGGGGACAGATACTCCGGCGAGTGGATGCTCGTTCCACAAGGAAGTGATGGGTGAAGGACTAAAGCGTACGAAGTGGAGGATGCTTACTAGAAATACGAGGAGAAGGTGACGGCTGAGCCGGAGGAAGAGGAGACGGGAAGAGCGCCGATGACCGGGATTGGCGAGGGTTGCCGTGGTGGTATCGATCGACGGGGGTTGCCTCTCCCCTCCCCATGTGGGTGAAAATATTTTCCCCCAGTATTGGTGAGTGAGTTTGCTGCTACGAGAAAAGCCCCGGCTCTGGCGTCGGCGCGCACCGTCTCCATCCTCGGTTATACTGGCCAGCTAAAACATATACGTTTGGCCCTGGGATTGGTTTCGTTGTACACCCGGAGAGAGCGTACGGGAGTGAATTTCGCGCGGCAGTTGTGTCCTGCGGTGCCTGGGAGACGGTTCGCCCCAAAAGTCCCTTTCACAAGATCCGTATAACGAGGGAGAGTGAAAAAGAGAGTGCAGAGAGGCGTTGGGGGGTTGGATTGCGGGGCGGAGGGGGGGGGATGAGGGAGCAAGTGTATCAAAGGGGGTAGGGAGAATATGCGCGAGACAAATCTGCGTACAAGTGCACGGTATATAAGGTATCGGAAAGGTGAGACGTGGTACATTAGTCGACGTTCAAAGCCGCAGACATCGTCACCGGAGGACGGGGGGGGATTGAGGAATTCCGTTGGAAAGATGTGAGAAATGTGATTTCGGGATTTTAGTGATTTCGGGGGGGGGGTTATGCATCCAACTAACAGCAACTGATTTGCTGGTACATTTTGCCAGATGATGGAACTGTGTTGGCTCGCGTTGTCATCGTCAGCATCAACGGGGATTGGTGGTACAGAGCGGACGAATCGCCAATCGTCTGCGTATTTACAGTCGCTGGGAAATTTAAATTGGCTGAGATTGCTGCGCTACAGGAGGCGAGGTACGTGTCGATGTGACAGGGGGACTCATGTATCCGATGTTAGGGTGAATAGTGGAGGGATTTTGATGAGAGAAACAATTGGGGGCATAAACTGTTGTAAAATCACTGGTGTTGAGGTGAGAAAGGGAATTGAGACACTGGGGGAAGAGGTAGAATCAGTGATTGAGGGAGATAAAGGAAGAGGGAAAGACTATTACAGATGCGGTGCTCCGGGGGGGCGGCCCGCGGCGGCGTGACGCGATGCGGACGCGCCCCTCCTGGACGAATGCTATCGGGAGGTACGAGAAATCAGGGTCCAGATCGGCAATTGGCCGGAAATTTAAATTACTCATCATTTTTGTGTCAATTGTCGGTTATGGAGATGTTACAAATGGCCAGCAGTACGAGTCCCTTCAGTCACTGCATCATCAACAGCAACAGCAACTCAAATACAGCACTAGGCAGGTTAAAACGAGATACGGCACGCTGCGGGGTATTGTCGCTAGATCGTCTCTTGTTGAAGGGGTTGAGGTGTATCTCGGTGTTCCATACGCAACACCACCGCTCGGTGCATTACGGTACATGCCACCGGTCACACCGACTCAGTGGCGGGGCACTAGGCTCGCTGATACAATGCCACCCCCGTGCCCGCAGAAGATACCAGGATCGAGTGATCCGACAATATCAAGACGCAGACGTGATTACATCGATAGGATTACACCGCTGCTCGTTAATCAGAGCGAGGACTGCCTTTATCTCAATCTTTACGTGCCACGGCCAGCCCACAGTGAGTAATAATTTATCTGTGTCTATGGGGCTTGAAACAACTCGAAAATTTCAGAGGGAAAAAGTTTAATTTCAAGTGGAGTACGAAACTGGAGGGGAAGGCACGGGGTTCTCAGCGACTTTGGGGATATCCGAGTATTTTCTGGTTTTGGAGGCGAACGTCGGAGCTTTCATTTGAATCATTTTATTGGGATATTATTTTATGATATTTTATTTTATTATTTGAAAAAATGTTACATATAAAAATCAATAATAATTGCTTCTTTATAATTTTTGTTTATTTTTTTATTTCATTTTATTGTATTATTATTTTATTACATTTTTTTTATTTTTATGGATATTGAATCGTTAGAAAACGTTTTTTAAATCTGAAAGAGAAATTGGAGTTTTTTTGGAGGAAGTTGATGAAATCATTTGTAAACAAGGAATATTTAAGAAAATAATAATTCTGTGCAAAAGGTAAATTGAATGACGCTGAATATTCGTAATTAAAGGAAAAAATTCTCACGCAATTTAATTGATAAATTTGATGATTGAAAATGACTGCATCTACACTGTTACAAATCTTTAGAAATTTCATGGAAAATGTGGTAGTCATTCGCGTGAGAATGACATTGAAACCGATTTAGAGGAGAAATGGTTATGCAATTTCCAGTTTTAGCTAGAATTCTAGGAAATTCATGAGTTTTCAGTGGCAGTGAGATGGAAATTGCACAACTTGATTGAATTCCAATGGAACATGAATATTCAGAAACAAAATGAATTTCCATGAATTTCCAATTTTTCCCTGAAAGTTCCTGATTTTTCCGAATTGTCACGGAATAATTTCACTGAAAAATCAAGTATTTTATTGATTTTCAGATCATTCGACCAGGAAATCAATGCAATATTTCCATTTTCAATGCCAACATTTCCTGAAATTTCAGTATAAATTAAACACCATAAAAATTTTCGGGATTTGACAAATCGTAAAAGATACTTGGATATCCTTAAAACCATCGTAAGAACAGCTAGAACCCCACACTGATAGAATGATTCATTTATTCCAAACGAGATTCGTTAACTATTAACGAATGGTAGAGTTGAATATGACCAAATGAATATTCGTTAATAGTTAACGAATGGTTCACTTGAATGGCGAAAGTCAAGTCAAACAAGGCTCCTCAAATATACATTCGCTAACTATTGACGAATGAACATTTGGTGGGACCGAATAGACCTTAACCTCCAACCAAAACCCATTCGTTAACAATAACAAATCCGTTCTATCAGTGCACTTACCCCTCTATCACCCCCAAACTGTGTAGTACATCAATTTAGAATTTTCCAGTACCAGCCCACACGGAGAGACAAATTCCCGAAAAATTACTGTGCCAGCCCGGTAGAATCCGTTCGTTCTAACGGATCCGGAAAAATTCCCGCGCCAGCAGCGGAAAATTTCCTGTGAAGTACAAGAACTTTCCTCGGATTTAACGTGAAAAATTCGTAGCGCACGGCAGAAATTCCGGTGTTGGCACGGTAATTTCTCCGGGTCCGTGCAAACGAACCCATTTTACCGTGCTACCCCAGTAATTTTTCTGGGATTTTTTAAAAACATATTTTTAGTGCACAGAGAAAAAAATTCCAGAAAAATCTCTGAAAAACCCTATAAAAAGCGCAAGAGCCACCTCCTCGGGCTCCCTCAGCAATCCCGAATGAACCTCTCTCTGCACCCCACACTGTTAAATAAATTTAACTGAATTTTCCAAAAAAAGACACTGAATTCAATTTAACGGAAAAAAGACTGAATTTTCAATGTAAACATGATAATTCAATAAGAAATCTCTTTGAAATTTCAAAAAATTGAAAATTCAAGAACATTTCTGCTTGAATTTCCCTAATTTCCCTACCTTCCATGTAACAATTCAACTGAAATTAAAAATTCCATGAATTTTCCACGAAAACCACGAATGTTCAATGGTAAAATTCCCTGAAATTTCCCCAAAACCGTCACTTGTCTCATATTTCAAGCCTAAAGCCTGTAAACTTCAGTGAAAATTGTTCAACAGTGCACCTGGAATTGCCACATTGTTATATATTTGTGCTCCTCATGTATTGAGCTCCCCAGCTGATGAATTTCTGCACACAGCGGAGATATGGCGGCTTTCAAAGGCGCATAATACGGTGCATTGAGGAGAGTTTGGCGGCTCACCGTCACCCCCCGCCGGTATTACTCTGCCTCTTCGCTCCGTCCTCTCCAGTTTTCCCACCTCCCCCTCCCCCTCCCGCTTTTCTATTTTCGGTTCATAGCGTGCCCGGATGAATGATATCGAGCGACGAAAGGAGAAACCGCAAGGAGATCGTCCCTCACTGGGGTCCAGCCAACTGTACTTGAGCGCCCCGAATACCCCCGAATGAGGCAAAATATGTACATATATTTTACCACGAACACTGGAATTGCAATCTCAATGCAAACAGGGGGCGCCCCCCCACCCAAGGGTTTTGTATTTCGGAGGCCGGCACTATCTCACGACGCGTTGCCACTTCAATTCCGTAGTGCATTGTAGTCGTTTCGATCCAGCGATAATAGAACCTGCAAGCACCGCGGGAGTGAGGTGGTCTCGTGTCAAAGCTACGTATATTCTTCAGCGTCGCATCGTGGATTCTCTTATAAATATAAAAAGCGTCAATTTATCATGCGGATGAATGGAGATTGGGGATGAGGTGATGATTTATTATTAAACTGTGAATTGAATTTTTATTCAACACTCGGCGGCGCCGGGGCGGAGGGAGGGGCAGGGGGAAATTAAATTCCACGAGGACACGAGGAAAGTGGATTAATTGAAAGTGCAGACGGAGGACAACAGATTAAAAAGTTGGGGGGAACTTTTGGACTGTGCGGTGCGGCGCAAACTACATTAGCCCCCTCTCCACCGCATCTTGACGGTCAACCCCTTGGCCGGATATGCCACGAGCCGTCAGGATCCATATTCGCAACAGGTGGACGTGTCATGCTCCTGTCCCTGTCTATTTCCACCTCCTCAATTCCACCCTGGGAGGGCCTCCCTACACCCTGTTAAACTCATTCGCAATAACCGTTCTCATTTCGGGGAACGATCAAACTGTTAAATAAATGAAGAATACGTGTAGCCGGGTGGGGACGGGCGAGCGGGTTTATTGCTCTTCTTGGGGGATTTTTTTTCTTTACAGTTTTATCTCGTTGCAGGCAGTAGCACGGAATTGCTGCCGGCTCTGCTCCTTATCCACGGTGATTCGTACACGTGGGGAACGGGGAATTCATTGGACGGCACTGCCCTCGCCGCACACGGCAGACTCATCGTAGTATCTATTAATTTTCGTCTCGGTGTGCTAGGTAATGTTGGTAAATCGTTGATTATGATTTTTTATTGCAGTGGGAGGTACTTTTAGCGGGGGGGGGGGGGGGG